>NW_013563713.1:47327-49827 GCF_000499605.1 Eimeria maxima | reverse complement strand
AGGGGCCCCCATTAGATGAGGAGGACTGTGGGCCCCCCCCTCTAATGTTCTCGGCCCGTAATGTAGTAGATAAGGGTACCCCAGGGGCCCCTATGGGGGGCCCCCGGGGGGGCCCCTCTAAGGTAAAAGTACCCGTTCTATGGGAGGCCCCCTACTCTTGTGGTAATCCAGCAGTAGAGCGTATTACGGGCATAATTAGGTATCTAAGTACCCCTCCAAGGGGCCCCGAGGGGCCCCTAAGGGGGGCCCCCCCTTATCAACCTGTTCCAGCAGCAGCAGCAGCAGCAGCAGCAGCAACAGCAGCAACAGCATCAACAGCAGCAGGAGAATCAGGAAATGCTGAGGTGGAGGACTGTTGCCGTAGCAGCAGCAGCAGCAGCAGCAGCAGCAACAGCAGCAACCTCCCGTCTTCTACAGCAGCAGTTGGTGCCCCCCCTACTCCTCCTCCTCCTCCTCCTCCTACTACTACTACTGCTGCTGCTGCTGTTGCAGGGGAGGCCCCCCCCCTCTCTTGGATGCCTGAGGGCCCCACGGTAGTCCTAGTAGCACCACGTATACCTACATATGTGTCTCCTGCTGCAGTATGCAGTTTGCTGCTAAATAATACCAATTGTCTCTTTTTACAGGCAAAAGTACTAGAGGGGATAAATAAATTTGAATACTTAATGCTGCTGCAGGCAGAGACTGCAGCAGCAATGCATGCATTACATCTATTTAATGGGGCTTTCTTAGGGGGCCCCCTAGGTACCTTCCTTGATCTACATCTTGTATACTCTGTATCTATACATCTACAGCAACAACCAGGAAAGGGGGGTGGGGGGGCCCCCTATAGGCAACAACATTCTATTGGGAGTAGTGGGGGGGCCCCAGCCGGAGGGGGGGGCCCTTGGGATATTGGGGGGCCCCTGTGGGGGGCCCCACCATGCCCTATTGACCCAAGAACTAATATGGGGGCCCCTGGGGGCCCCAAAACACTTTCTTACTTCCCTAGACCTATTGGGTATGTTAAACCTAGTAAGGATACCCTCTGTGTAAGGGGGCCCTCATCAGCAGGAGCTGCAGCAGCAGCAGCAGCAGCAGCAGCAGCATCTCCTGCTGCTGCTAGTGGTAGTGGGAGTGGTGCAGGACGAGCAGGTGGAGGAGGAGGAGGAGGAGCAGCAGCAGCAGCAGCAGCAGCTACGGATGTGGATAAAGAAGGGGGGCCCCCTGATGAGGGGCCCCCAGGGGGCCCCCCTAGTAATGAGGTATTTGTTAATCCCCTGCAGTTATTACCTTGTTATGATTCCCTACATTTCTGTGCCGTCTGCCTAGAGAGACTTACATTGGCGGGGCCCCCTGCAGCAGCAGCAGCTGCTGCTGCTGCTAATGCTGCTAATGCTGGTGCTGCTGCTGCTGCTACTACTACGGGGGGACAAGCGGATACTGCAGCAGCAGCAGCAGCAGCAACAGCAGCAGCAGCAGCAACAGCAGCAGGGGAAGGTTGTATTACTCAATTATCTAGTCCTATATCAGGGGCCCCCCATGGTTCTCCTCTACCAGGGGGCCCCCCAACGGGCCCCCCAACTGGACCCTCTACTGGCCCTCCTACTGCCCCTCATGGAGGCCCCCCTGGAACGCCACCTGGGGGCCCCCTGTCGTGTACCCCTATAGGGCCCCCTGGGGCCCCCCCTACATCATTTTCTAGCGGATCTTTTCCTATAGAGAATAATAATACAAATAATAATAATAATAATAATAATATAAATAATAATAATAATATAAATAATAATAATAATACACTAGATATGCCCCTTGCTGTCTTATGTGGTCATTCTTTTCATGTATCTTGCCTAAAGAATTGGTTTTATTTTTCTTGTCCTCTTTGTCGTTATCAGCAGCAACCTGTACAACCTTCTTGCTGCAGTGTATGTGCAGATATACATTATATACTTGTTTGTCTTGTATGCGGATTTACTGGGTGTGGGGGGCCCCATAAGGAAGAACAGCAACAGCAGCAACAGCAGCAGCAAGGGCAGCAGCAGCAGCACTTGCAACGGGCAGGAGAGGGAGGTGTTAGTTCCGTCTCTTTGTCTTCTTATAGTGACGAGCAGCAGCAACAGCAGCAGCAGCAAGATAGAGGGGGGGCCCACGAGGGAGAAGGGTATAGGAGGGTACAGGAGGGGGCCCCTATAGGGTCACTAGAGAGGGACTGTCTCCTTTATAGGCCTAGGCATGCATTCCTTCATTATAAGGAGACAGGACACTCACATGCTGTAGAGGTAAGAACCCTAAACCCTAAACCCTAAACCCTAAACCCTAATTTTTATTCCTGTCTCCTTTTTGTCTTTTTTTTTTGTCTCTTTTTTGTTTCCTTCCCCTCTTATTAATAACTATATTATTAATTAAATATAATAAAAAATCCCCTTATTTATAAATATATTTATAAATTTATATATTTATTTATTTATTTATTTATTTATTTATTTATTTATTTTTTTTTTTTTTTTTTCTCCTTACTCAC
>NW_013563713.1:10000-47227 GCF_000499605.1 Eimeria maxima | reverse complement strand
TTTTTTTTTTTTTTTTTTTTTTTTTTTTTTTTTTTTTTTTTTTTTTTTTTTTTCTCCTTAGAGTGTCTCCAACAGAGTATTTGATTTTGAATTAAATCAATTTATTGATTGTCTCCTCCCTAAGGCAGATAAGACAAAGGCACAACTGTCTCCTTATTCAGGTAAGAGCAGCAGCAGCAGCAGCAGCAGCAGCAGCAGCAGCAGCAGCAGCAGCAGCAGCAGGAACAGTAGCAGGAGGAGCAGCAGCAGCAGGAGCAGCAGCATCTATTTATTGCCTATGTATATATGTTATCTCTTGTTGGTTGCTGTATTAGGTGACTGTAGGGAGTGTGTAGGCCCTACATCATCAGGGGGCCCCCCAGGGGGCCCCCCAACTGTACCCTGTGGGGCCCCTCAGGATAAAGGTAGCTGGGTATCTGAATTTAATCAATTACTTGCTGCCTCCTTAGAGAGCCAAGAATTATTTTATAGAAAAAAAATCAAAGAAACACAAGAAAATCTATTAGCTCCTCTACAGGTTAGTATTTTTGCTGCTGCTGCTGCTGCTGCTGCTGTTGCTGCTGCTGCTGTTGCTGCTGCTGCTGCTGCTGTTGGTGGTTGTAGTGGTGGTTGTGGTGGTGATGGTGGTTGTGGTGATGTTGCTGCTGTTGACGATGGTGGTGGTGCTGCTGCTGATGCTCCTGGTGGTGATGATAATGCTCTTGCTGCTGCTGCTGCTGCTGCTGCTGCTGCTGCAGGACTGCCGTGCTGCTCTCCGTCGTACAGAGGAGACAGTTGCTGCATTAGAGGCAAAACTAGAAACCTCTCGTAAAGACACATTAGCAGTAAACCCTAAACCCTAAACCCTAAACCCTAAAACCCTAAACCCCAAAACCCTAGACCCTAGACCCCAAAACCCTAACCCCTAAACCCTAAAACCCTAATACCGTAAACCCTAAAACCCTAAACCCTAGGATGATGGAGGGAGTTGTGTGTGTGTCTGTTTGTTTGCTGCTTAGCTAGAGGAAAAAGAACGGCGGCTGCAGCAGCAGCAGCAGCAACTGCAGCAGCAGCTGGTGCCTCTTCGTTCCTTATTTGCTTCTCTTTCCTCGCAAGCGCAGCAGCAAAGGGAGAAACAAAAGGAGACACAGTAATAAACCCTAATTAATAAACCCTAATTAATAAACCCTAATTAATAAACCCCAATTAATAAACCCTAAACCCTAAATAATAAACCCTAAACCCTAATTAATAAACCCTAATTAATAAACCCTAAACCCTAGACGGTAACTTTATATATACACTTTTTTTTTCCTGTTTGCATCCTTCTTTTGTTTAGGGTTTAGGGTTTATTATATATACTAAATAAATAATAATAATAATAATAATATTTATTTATTTATTTATTTATTTATTTATTTATTTATTTATTTATTTATTTATTAGGGAAAAAGAAGAAAAACTCGCGGCTAAATTACAAAATAGAATCGCTGAACTTAAACAAGAAGTAAACCCTTGCTGCTGCTGCTGCTGCTGCTGCTGCTGCTGTTGCTGCTGCTGTTGCTGCTGCTTTTGCTGCTGCTGCTTCTGCTGCTGCTGCTATTGGTGCGTGGGTTATTGATGCTACTGATGATGCTTGTATTACACTTGCTGTCTCGCTGCTGCTGCTGCTGCTGTTGCTGCTGCTGCTGTTGCTGCTGCTGCTGCAGGTACAGGACCTGCAGTTCCATCTAAGCGCGTTGCGACGATTGGGGGGAAACCAGGAAGCTCGAGTATCCTAAACCCTAAACCCTAAACCCTAATCGCTAAACCCTAAACCCTAATTCCTAAACCCTAGTGCCTAAACCCTAGTCCTTATAAACCCTCTATTCTACGGGGCGTAGGGGAACAACTGCGCGCTGCTTCGCTACTGCTGCTGCTGCTGCTGCTGCTGCTGCTGCTGCAGGAGGGCCTCATGCTAATAGGACAGCGAGAGGGGCGAGGCAGGGGCCAACGGGGCCGTAGGGGCCCCAGAGGAGGCGGTGGCAGATAACTGCAGCAAAGACACTGCTGCTGCTGCTGCTTCTTGAACCCTTTCTTGGGGGCCCCTGCAGCAATAAAAAGGGGCCCCTAAACCATAAACCCTAAACCCTAGGGGAAGTGTTTCCCTAGGTGGCTATAAACCCTAAACCCTAAACGCAAGTATTTTGTTGCTTTTTCTGTGAATAAATAAACAAACACTAAGAGAAGAGAGAAGGGGGGCCCCAGGGGCCCCCCATACCCTTAAGGGTTTAGTTAGGTATTTATACGAGGACTAGGGAGTCTTGTATAGCGTCTCTTTAGTTCATCGTAAACCCTAAACCCTAAACTGTTGCTCTTCTATAGGGGCCCCAGGGTACAGTTGGGGGCCCCTCAAGGGTTTCTAAGACGTTTGCCATAAACTAGGGTGTATAGAGAGGGGCCCCTACGGAGGGCCCTTGCCTGTGGGGCCCTTGTGGGGGGCTTGCTGTCTCTTAATGGCTAATACCAAGTACCCTTCTTCTTCCTCTTTCTCTAAATAATAAACCCTTATACAGTATTAACTTGGGCCCCCCGCCTAATTGTGCCTCCACAGGGCCCCTGGGGGCCCTATAAAAGGGTTCGCAGGTAAGGATGCCCTATTTAATTAAAGGGTACAGCTATAAACAACCTTTCGTTTTATTGTAAGGGGAGTACATAAAAGGAAATAGAGAAAATAAATGCAAAAAACTGCTAAGGCATGTGGGGGGCCCCCAGGGGCCCCCAGGGTACTGGTGGTGGGGTTGTTTCACCACCCAGCCACAGACAGACAAGATGTTACGATGCTGCTGCTGCTGCTGTTGCTGCTGCTGCTGTTGCTCCTGTTAAACTTACTTTATTCATCTTATTATTAGTCCATTGCATTCCAGCCAGCACACGCTGCAGCTGCAGCAGCCGCAGCAGCAGCAGCAGCCGCTGCCGCTGCCGCCGCTTGCTGCTGCCGCTGCCGACAGGGACCTTGGCTCAAGGGCCCCCAAGCAGCAGCGGGGGGGCCCCGTCAGACTGCAAAAGGCATTTTAGAGGGCCTCCTCGTTACCAAGACTCTAAGGAGGTTTTGCTGCTGGTGCCGCAGCCACCGCTGCACCAACCCGCCAGCTGGAGGAACAGCAAAAGCAGCCGCAGCAGCAGCTGCTGCAGCACCAACACGAAGGGGCGCAAGGGCAGCAGCACAATAAGGAAGAAAAGAAACAAGAGAAGCCTCAGCATTGATTTTCTTTACTGTAGCAGGTGCAGCAGCGGCAGCATTGGCAGCACCACTACCAAGTATCCGCAGCTGCTGCTGCAGCTGCAGCCAAAGCAGCAGTAGCAGCAGCAGCAGCAAGACAGATGGATTCCCTGTCCCACCCATTAAAGATGGTACAGCAGGGGCCCCCCGGGGGGCCCCAAGAGGGTACTTGGGCCCTGGACTCGAGTTGTGCTACAGATACAGTAGATGATCTTGGGGTCCCCTTGGAGATGTTGAACACTGAACCCTGCAGCAGCAGCAGCAGCAGCAGCAACAGCAGCGACAGCAGCAACAGCAGCAGCAGGTTGTCTGATTCGGGAGGAGATTTCAGCTTTGTTACCGCCGCCCTGGGAGCCGGTGGCCCCTCAAGTAAATGCTTGCAGCAGCAGCAGCAGCAACAGCAGCAGCAACAACAAAAGCAGCAGCAGCAGCAGCAAGCGCTGCAGCAAGGGTCTCCTGCTAGTCTTAGTGCCGCCTCTTCCTGCTGTTCCCCCTTACAGACTTACCAGCTGCCCCCACCGCAGCCGCAGCAGCTGCAACAGCAGCAGCAACAGCAGCAGCAACAGCAGCAGCAACAGCAGCAGCAGCTACACAGTAGCTGGGGTGCGCCGCAGCAAGGCAGCCATTGGGCGCAGCTGCTGCAGCAGCATCAGCGTGAGCAGCAGCAGCTGCAGCAGCGGGAGTTGATGCTGCAGCAGGAGCTGCAGGAACTGAGTCTAATTGCTACAGATCCTCTAAACTCTGCTGCTCCTCTTGCCCCTACGGCCCCGCACTTCCCCTCTACCCATACGAAGCAGCAGCAGCAGCAGCAGCAGCAGCAGCAGCATCGAGAAGGGGGCCCCTATAGGGTGCCCCCGAAGGGTTTGTGGCTCTCGTATTGCCGTCAAGGGCAGTCAGGGGCCCTTCATCGAAGCACGAAGGCAGCAGGAGCAGCAACAGCAGCAGCAGCAGCAACAGCAGCAGCAGCAACAACCGCACCAACAACGGCAGCAGCACCTGCTGCAGGGGAGGAAGCACGTTTGCTGTTAGCTACAATTGAGCTGCGCAGCAGCTTCGCGCGGCAGCTGCCTAAGCAGCAGGACGCTCTGCTGCTGTTTGTCTCTGTCCCTACCAGCAGCAGCAGCAGCAGCAGCGACATAAGGGGGCTTGAGCAGCAGCAGCAGCAGCAGCAATTTGCTGCTTGCCACCGGGAGGTGATTTGCTGCGGCATGCGGAGACAGTGCGGTTTGCTGCTGCAGATACAGCAGCTTCTTTGCTGCCCGCAACCACAGCAGCAGCAGCAGCAGCAGCAGCAGCAGCAAGCAGTGTTGCAGCAGCCTCTCTTGTTTATGCTTGCGGAGCAGATTAATGTCAGCAGCAGCAGCAGCAGCAGCAGCAGGCCTCTTAGCAGAGGGAAGCAGCTAACAGCAGAACTATGCAGACGCTATGGCTGGCTGCATGCAACACCTAACGGGGTAAGACCATTGGCCCTTGGTGCTGCTACCTGGCAGCAACTGCAGCAGCAGCAGCAGCAGCAGCAACATCAGTTTGATGGCCCTGCTGCTAATGCGGATGGTGCTGCTGCACCGCAGCAGTTTGCTGCTGTTAGTCTCTTTGAGTTGCAACATAGCAGCAGCGGCAGCAGCAGCAGCAGACGCCGCAGCTGCAGCGGTGGAGATCCAACAAGACAGCAGCAGGAAGAGCAGCAGCAGCAGGACGAGAAGGAGCAGCAGCGGCAGTTGCTGCTGCTGCGCCGCAATCCACTTGCAGGGCAGCTGCTTGTGCATGCAGATATCCCTGATTCTCTCCTCCCCCAAGTACAGCAGCCGCAGCAGCAGCAGCAGCAGCGCAGCAGCAGCGACCACACTGTCCTTCCTGGTGTCCCAGCGAGGGGCCTTCGCCCAGTAGCCACAGCAGGAGCAGCAACAGCAGCAGCAGCAGCAGAGGAACCAGAGGAGCTGATACCCTCTGTACCACCAACTCCCCATGCTGCTCAGCAGCACATGCGTCTGCGTGGCTTGGTGTCTCCTGCTGCAGCAACAGCAGCCGCAGCAGCAGGAGCGCATCTTGCGGTTGTGCTGCAGCAAGTGCAGCTGCTGCAGCAGGTGCAGCTGCTGCAGCAACACAGCAGCTCCCTCATTGTCTTTGCATGCAGAGTCAGCAGCACAACGCGAGTTGCTTCTAAGCCCATTGATGTCAGCAGCAACAGCAGCAGCAGAAGCAGCAGCAGCAGCAATAACAGCAGCGGAGACACTGCGTGGCTGGTGTCCCCTGAGCCGTTTTGGGTCAGTTCTACATCATTTCCTGCTGTTGCTGCAGCAGCAGCAGCAGCAGCATCTCCTCTGCAGCTGCGCCGCGGCTCTCCACGCCGCTTGACACTCGAAGCATGGCTTGCTGCAGACACAGCAGCAGCAGCAGCAGCAGCAACAGCAATAGACGGTGCAGCATTTGCAGCAGGAATGAAGTGTATAGCCATAGGCCATCTATGTCTACCAGAGGAAATGCTCCCCCTGCAGCAGCAGCAGCAGCAGCAGCAGCAGGAGCAGCAGCAGCAGACAGCATTGTTAAAAGAAGAGGACTGTGTCTTGCTGTCTCTCTCTACGCAGCAGCCGCTGCTGCGCTGCCGTGCCCAAGTCTTTGGGGGGCACCTTCTATCCATACGCGAGCAGCAGCAGCAGCAAGAGCAGCAGCAGCAGAGGCAGTTACTGGAGGCACAAGCCCAGCAGCCGCTGCAGCAGGCGCGAGAAGAAGCCCACCTCCTACCGCAGCCATTTCAACCACAGCAGCAGCAGCAGCAGCTTGAGCAGCAGCAGCCGCTTGAGCAGCAGCAGCACCTGGTGCAGCAGCAGCAGCTGGAGCAGCAGCAGCAGCTGGAGCAGCAGCAGCAGCAGCAACCAGTCGACACGTATCAGCAACACCCCGAGTACCAGCAGCACCAGCAGCACCTGCATCACCAGCAGCAGCAGCAGCTGCAGCAGCAGCAGCACCTGCTGCAGCAGCAGCAGCACCTGCAGCACCAGCAGCACCTGCATCAACAGCACCTTCAGCAGCAGCAGGAGCAAGAACAGCAGCAGCTGCTGCAGCCAAGTGACACAGAAGATGAAAGGAAGACTTCGCTGCTGCAGCCGCTTCCGCAGCCGCAGCCACAGCCGCAGCCTGCGCGTCTGTTGTATGGCGGGGGTACTGCAGCACCACCAACAGCAGCAGCAGCAGAAGCAGCAGCAGCAGTTGCTGCTGCTGCTGCAGATGCTACGCTTGCTGCTGCGCACCGTACGCTGCTGCGATTAGATGTATCCGGATGCAAGCTTGCTACTTTGCTAGCAGAGCAGCAGCAGCTGCAGCAGCTGCAGCAGCAACGGCAGAAGCAGCGGCTAGTCAACATGTCAGCACCCCGCAGGTTCCCTCATCGAAGCTCCGTTGCTGCCAGGTAACTTTCTTGCTGCTGTTCTTGTTGCCGCTGCTACTGTTGTTGCTGCTGCTGCTGCTATTGTTGTTGCTGCTTCTGCTACCGTTGTTGTTGTTCCTGCTCCTGCTGCTGGCTGCTGCTGCTTGCTGCTGCAGTTGTTGCTCCTGCTAATGCTGCTGCAGCTGTTGCTGCACTGAGTTATTGCTCCGAGCTTTAACACTTCTGTGCTGCTGCTGCTGTTGTTGCTGTTGCTGCTGCAGCACGATGCAGTCTCGGCTGGTATGGATTGGTATGAGCGTCGTAGAGGGGCAGCAATTCGTGCATGCGCTGCTGCAGCAGCAGCAAGCACTGAAGCTGCAGCTGAAGGGTCAAGGCTTTTATTCTTCTGCTGCTGGCAGCAAAACAGCAGCAGCAGAAACAGCAGCAGCAGCAGCAGCAGCAGCGCCAACAGCTGCTGAGTTGCTAACTCCTAACGGCTGCGCATCTACTCGATGCCCATCCGCAAACATGGACGATACAGCAGCAGGTGGAGCAACTTCTGCTGCTGCTGCTGCTGCTTGGGGCAGCAGCAGCCCGGCGCCTGCACTTGAACTGCCAAGGAGCAGGACGAAAGTGCAGGAGCTGCTTCTACTGCAGCAGGAGCAGCAGCAGGAGCAGCAACAGGAGCAGCAGGAGGAAGAGGAGGGGGTTTCGCTGCAGTTTGCTGCTGAGGTCATCGACAAAAGAAGAGCAGCAGCAGATGCTGTTGTTGCTGGGCTGCTGCAGCGGCAGTACGAACAACCCGAAGCAACTGCAGCAGCAGCAACCGCAGGAGCAGCAGCAAACCAGGCAGCAAATGCAGCAACGGCAGGCGGTGTTGCGAGGCGGTTGCAGCAGCTGCTTTGCTCCCTTAAGACCAACGAACTATCGGCGAGCACAAACAGCAGCAGGAGCAGCAGGTGCAGCAGCAGCAGCAGCAGCAGCAGCAGCGGGAGGTTCCGATTGACAGCAGATGATCTATCGAGGCTGCTGCTGCAGGTGGGGATTTGCCTAGCAGCAAACTCTGTGCTGATGCAGCAGCTGCTGCTGCTGCTGGATGAAGCAGCAGAAGGCCTTGTTGATATGCAGCTGCTGCTGCTGCTGTTCTCCCGCCGCAGCGCAAGGGAAGAGAAAGCACTCCTTGCTGCTGCTGATGCTCTTAGCTGCTGCTCCTCCTCCATTGCTGCTGCTCCACAGGGATGCGAGAGGCTGCGCAAGGAACTCTCTGCTGCAGCAGCTGCTGGTGTTGCTACAGTTCATCCAGAAGCAGCAGCAGCAAAAGCAGCGGCAGCAGCAGCAAGACGTAAAGAACCCGAGATGGTGATCTCTGTGCATGCACTGCAGCACATATTGAGTCGCGTGCTGCAGGAGACACAGCAGCAGCAGCAGCAGACAGAGGACGTAGCAGGAGGACTAGCTACTGCAGCAGCAGCAGCAGCAACGGCAAGCCCTCCTCGCATGCGGCTAGCTTGTTTGCTGCTGTCGCTGCGGAGTCTCCCTTATATCTGCTGCAGGGGTATTCAAGAGGAGAAGGCTTTGCTGCTGGAGTTGCTGCTCGAGGCAGCAGACGCAGCAGAGGCTGCTGCTGATGTTGAGGCAGCTGCAGCAGCTGCAGCAACAGGCGAAGAAGCCGAAGCAGCTGCAGCAGCTGCAGCAGCAGCTGCAGCCTCACCACCTGCTAGCGCGCATTCTACGGCATTGGTCTGTTGCAGTGTTCTCCTGCAGCAGGTAGAAGCAGCAGCAGCAGCGGCTGCACCCAGTGGCTTGACAGGAGCCGCTACGCCTCATGCTGCTGCTGCTGCAGCAGCAGCAGGCAGCAGCTGTGCGCCTACGTTAAGTCTTTCGGATGAAGTTGCTGCAGCAAGGGCGCAGCAGGTAGCAGAAAAGGCACAAGGTGCAGCAAATGATCTGCTGCTCGTGTGGCAGCGCGAGCAGCAGAACCAACAACAGCAGCAACAGCAGCAACAGCAGCAGCTGGATATACCACCTGCATGCATGCTTGTCTTGCGGTGTCTGTACGTCCGCCTGCTGCTGGGATCCATTGGCTGTAGCGACATTGTGGCTGTGCTGCAGCAATATCTGCGCAAAGAGCAGCAGCCTGAAGCAGCAGCAGCAGCAGCACCTCCATTGTCGCTGCAGCTGCAAGGCGTCGATAACGCAGACACCCCATTGGGTGTATGGACAGCTCTTGGCATACCCACACCTCCTGCTGCTGCTGAGGTTGCACTGCGGTGGCTGCTGTCTTTCGTTCCTAGCAGCAGCAGCAGCACCAGCAAGAGCAGCAGCAGCAACAGTGTTTTGATGGAAGCGGCGCATGCAGCATTTGCTGCGCTGCACATGCGCCGTCACAATTTGCTGCCGTGGCTAGATGTGCCCTGTGGTGTTGCTGCAGCAGAAGCAGCAGTGTTTGGTGCAGCAGCAGCAGCAGCTGCTGCTGCTGCACAGGATATTTTGGGGAGTTTAAGCCTTGATAGCTTAGATAGCAGCTTCTCTCCTTCGCGTTGCTGCTGCTTGCTGCAGCAGCTACTACCTGTTGCTGCAGCAGATGCGCAGCTTGTTGCTGCAGGGTCTTCATCTGCTGCTGCTGCTGAGCAGCTGCTGCAGCAGCTGCAGAAGCGCGCCGTTGCATTCCGATCAGAGCTGCTGCAGCAAACGCGCGGGGGCCATGCAGCACTGGCTGCAGCAGCAGCAACAGGAACAACAACAGCAGCAGCAGCAGCAGGTTCGCATGCATCGGAGGCCTTTGCAAACAGTAGAGTCGTCTTAGACGAGGAGGCCCGCCAATGGGTCGTGGCTGTGCAGCAGCAGCAGCAGCAGCAGCAAGAGCCTTGGCTAGTAAGCAGAAAGCTGCTGCTGCGAGAAGAATGGCAACAGGCGCAAACAGCAGCACTCAGTCTCCCCCCCTTTGTCCTCTTTGCTGCGTTGCTGGCAGCAAACAAGCAGCAGCAGCAGCAGCAGCACCAGGACTCCCTGGAGCTGACGACAGCGCAGACAGCCCGAGGTCTCGAGACCGTCCTTGGGCTCCCACCGCACGTAAGGCCAGTGCAGCAGCAGCAGCAGCAACACCAGTAGCAACAGAAGCAGCAACAGCAGCGGCGAGCTTGCTAATGGCCTATGGGCTTGTAGTTGTTGCTGACTGGGGTATGCAGCAGTTGCTGCTGGGGCGTACGTGTATATGTGCTGCTGCTGCTGGTGCATGCGTGTGTTTGTGCTGCTGCTGCTGCAGTTAAGTGTGCTGCTGTCGCTGCTGCTGGATATCCGTGGGGATGGATATATATCTTATAGCGACTTTAGAAGGTTACCTTCTTACCTGCATGCAGCAGCTCGTGCTGCTGCTGCTGCTGCTGCTGCTGGGGCAGCAGAAAGGGAATGGGGTGCATCGAGGGCCACAACCCCGTGGTGGCTTGAAGCACTGCTGCAGGGGCCACGGCAGGCAGCAGTAGCAGCAACAGCAGCAGCAGCAGCAGAGCTCAGGGACGATTTGTTACTGTTACTTGCTGCTGCACGCATGCGTGGGGGCCTACAGAGAGTCCTTACTGGCGCGGGCCTATCCGCAGCAGCAGCAGCAGCAGGAGCACCCTCTGCTGCAAATGACGCAAACAAGGTAAGCAAGCTGCTGCGGCTGTTTCTGCTGCTGTTGCTGCTGTTGCTGTTGTTGCTGCTGCAGTCCTTGCATATCTGGGTTTGTGTGTCGCTGCAGGTGCTGCTGCGGCTGGGGATGCGGCAAACAGCAGCTCGCGCCTTGCAGCTGCTGCTGGAAGCCGCAGCAAGGAGCAGCACCATCAACAGCAGCAGCAGCAGCAGCAGCAGCAGTCTGAATTTATCAATGTTGGAGTATTGGCTGCATGCAGCGCAGCAGCTAGCACCGCTTGTGTTGCAGGATGTGTTTTGCTGCCTATTTAACTCGCAGCCCTTCTCTCCTGCTGCAACATCTTCCCCTGAGTCAGTTGCTGCTGTTTCTGTTGCTGCTGCTGTTCCTACTATCGCCGGTGTTTGCTGCTGGTCTGTCTCGTGCTGCTGCTCTGGGGCGGTGGCGCTAAACGAGTTTGTTTTGCTGCTATTTAATTTCCTAAGTTGCTGCTGCTGCTGCTGCTGCTGAATGCATGCAGGGAGGGAAGCTGGGGTGTATGGGAAGGTCCCCGTGCTGCTGCTCTAATTGAAGCAGCAGGCCTTAGCGCCTTAGCGTCCCCGGCAGCAGCGGCAAGTCCACCATGTAGGAGCAGCAGCAACACCTGCAGCAGCAGCGGCAACACAAGTGATGCTGCTCTGCTGGACCCTTGTAGGGTTCGCAGCAGCTACCGAGTGTTTCAGCAGCAGCAGCACGAGCTGCTGCTGCTGCTGCTCCGATCTCTACGAGCAAATAACATTTCTATCGAGAACTTTTGCTGCGACCGTCTGCTGCAGCAGCAGCAGCAGCAGCAAAGTGCTGCAGCAGATTCATCGACCCCGGAGACTGCTGCTGCTGCCCTTCTACGACGCATTAAATACCACATAATTCCTACAGCAGCAGCAGCAACCGATGTGTCGCGATGGGTGTTTGTAGAAGAGTGTACCCTGCTGCTGCTGCCTACTTTTAGCACCAACTGCAGCAGCAGCAGCAGCAGCAACAGGGGGAAAAGTGCTGTGGGAGCTGTAAGCACGTCCCTTCATTTGCTGTTTGATGCAGCAGATCCAAAAGCAAGAGGCAGCGTCTCTGCTGCTGCGCTGCAGTTGCTGCTGCAGGATGCTGAGCTGCTGCAGCTGCAGCGGGACAGCAAAGCCCTTGTTGCCTTGAGGAGACTCGAGGCGCAAGAAACCCAGCAGCAGCAGCAGCAGCAGCAGCAGGAGTTTGATGTAGGGGGAAGCGGTGGAATCTTTGAGCTCGCAGAGTTGTTAAACGAGAACCCCTCAAAGCAGCAGCAGCAACAGCAGCAACAGCAGCAGCAACAGCAGCTGAGTGCAACAGCACTTCGAGCACATCCTGCGCTGCAGCGACTGCGAGAGAAGATGCTGCTGAGCAGCTGGACGTTCGCGGATCTGTGCATACACTTGGGCTGCAGCACGTCAGCAGCAAGAGACTTGACTTGCAGCAGCAACAGCAGCAGCAGCAACAAGGCACTGTGTCTGTACAGGACATCTTTCCGCCGTGCTGCTGCTCTCCGTGCTGCACTAGTAAGCAGCGCAGCAGCAGATGATTTATTTGATCGCCTAGCTGTTGCTGAATATGTGGATCCTCGTGCTGCAGCAAGGCGCAGTGGCAGCAGCAAGAAGCAGCAGCAGCAACAGCAGCAGCAGCTCTACCAGACGCTGCCGCTGTTGCATGTACAAGATCTACTGGCTGCGCTTGCCTCGCAAAAACAATTTTGGGGTGTCTGCAGCAGCGCTGCATGCCGCGTCCTCTTTCTGCTGCTGAGGCAGCGTCTAACCTCAATGGAGCAGCAAGAGCAGCAGCAACAGCAACAGCAACAGCAGCAGCAACAGCAACAGGAAGGAGTGGCCCCCCATACAGAATCTGAGTTGCTGGCTGACCTTCTAGCAGCAGCAGAGCATAAGCTCAGGGGTATGCCTGAATATCAGCAGCAGCAAGAAGCAGCAGAAGCGGCAGCAGCAGCAGTTGCAGCAGCTGATGGACAGGTGCTGGTATCCCGTTTGGCGCTGCAGCAAACAGCAGCAAGTCTTGCACAGGGACTTCTTATTGCTGCTGATCTTGATGCCCTTGCAGACTGGTAAGGTGTACAGGCTGCTGCTGCTGCTGCTGCTGTAACATGCCGCTGCAGCGGCTGGTGTTGTGCATGCTCACCAGTATCTGCTGCTACTCCTGGATATTCTGCTGCAGGTGCTGCTATTAGCTCTGCTATCTATGCTGCATTCAGTGCTGCTGTTGCTGTTGTTGCTGCTGCTGCTGTGCAGGTGTGGACCAGACCAGGGTCTGCCTGCTGATGTTTGTGATGCCTCGATGCTCTTCCGTGCTATGGACGACGCAGCAAGACGCAGCAGCAGCAAACAGAGGCTGCTGCTGCAGTGTCTTGCTGCAGGGGCCCTCACCGCAGCAGCAGCACAGGTGAGCAGCAACGTGCAACATGCACTCCCCTCCCTGCTGTAGCAGCAGCAGCATAGATGACGACAGGGCAGCAGCTTGTTGCCTTTGGTGCATATTGCTGCTGCTGCTGCTTTGTTTGCTGCGGTGTCTATACAGCTCGGCTGCTGCTCTCCACAAGATGCAGCTGTCTCTCTAAAAGACGCAGCTGCAGCACTGCATGCACGCGGACACCGCGTGTTCCCTGGAGAGCTGCTGCAGCTGTTCACCTCCCTGCAGCAGCAGCAGCAGCAGCAAAAGCAGCAGCCGCTGTTTGATATGCAGCAGGGTTTGGTGTATGTAAAGCCTCTTCAATCAGCAGTGCAGCAACGCCTCCTGTCGTTAGGCCCTGCTGCTGAAGACAGCAGCAGCAGCAGCAGCAGCAGCAGCAGCAGTGCTGTTGTTACGCGTTGTGATGGCATTCTGCTGCAGCTCTTGCTGCTGCGCATGCGGGCTGTTGCTGCACTTAATTCCCTCGATGTTCTGCAACTGTTTGCTTCAGTTTGCTGCTGCAGCGCAGCAGGGCGCAAGCCCACAGCAGCAGACTGGCGTGCTGCACTTCAAGCAACACTGTGGGACGGCCTACAGCCCTGCTGCCGCTGCAACTGCAGCAGGAGCAGCAGCAGCAGCAAGGGACACTGCCCGTGCGTGGATGCTGCCGTTCAGCGTCTGGTGCAGCAAGTACAAGACCGCAAGTCCTTGCAAGAGCTGCTGCAGTTGCAGCTACCAGAGCTGCAGCAGCAACTGCCAGCTCTATTCCTTGGGCTGGGCCCGGGACAGCAGCAGCAACAGCTGGTGCTGCTGCAGCAACTGCAGCAACTGCAGCAGCAGCAAGGATATCGGGTGTCTGTGGAAGAATTTAGAGCCTTCTTTGCCCGCAGGGGCAGCAGCGCTGCAGCAGAACTTTGGCTGCTGCTACTACAGCAGCAACAGCAGCAGCAGCAAAAGCAGGCTAAAGATATGAGCAGCAGCTACTCGTACACAGTAAGTACATCCTTCGCGGCTCATTGTGCTGCTGCTGACACTGCTGTTGCCGTTGCTCTAACTGCTGTTGCTGTTGCTGCTGTTGCTGCTCCCCGAGCCTCACGAGGGGGGAATGCATGCTTCATTGCTGCTTCTGTTGCTGTTGCTGTTGCTGCTGCTACAGGTTTCTCTGTCTGCTTGTGTTGAGCTTTTGGCTCTCTTCTTGGACGAAGCGCAGCAGAAGCAGCACCAGCAGCACCAGCAGCAACGTGCTGAGCTGCTGCTGCATGCGGCGGCACCCCCCGAGGTTGCTGCAGCAAGAAACGCCCTGCTCGGTCGGCAGCAGCAGCAGCAACTTCCGGCTGATGAGGCCGAAGGCATCATCAGGCGCACTGCGCAGAAGGCGTGCCGACGCGCGCGAGCAGCAGCAACAGCAGCAGCAACAACAGCAGCAGCAGGAGCAGCAGATATAGATGCAGAAGCAGAAGAAAAGATAAAACCTCTTTTTCAAGCCCTCGCATCTTCCTTTGTGCAGCACAATCTGCTGCTGCAGATCAGCAAGCCACGCGTACGCTGCCAGGCAGCAGCAGCAGCAGCAGCACCTGCTGCTACCGCATCAACTTCAGGCCTTGCTGCTGCCTTCAGCATGCGCTGCAGCTTTTTCGGGTTCGACGAGCAGCTTCGCGCAGATTTCCCAGCAGCAGCAGCAACAGCAGCAACAGCAACAGCAACAGAAGCAACACCTGGAGAGCCGCTGGTGCTGCTCCGCTCCTCACTACCTTCGGCGTTGCCTCATCCGAGCGAGATTAGTAGCAGCAGCAGCAGCATATCAGGAAAGGAAGCTGCTGCTGCCCTCCAGACACTTCTGCGCCCGGCTGAGCCACTGTTGCTGCTGCACTTGCAGCAGCAGCAACAGCAGCGTGGAGACGACGGTTGGGTCGGAAGCATGCCGTTAGGGGTTTTGCTGCAGACACTTGAGCATGCCGAGCCTTCTGCTGTATTTTGGGGCTGCTGCTGCAGACGCGTCTTGCTGCTGCAGCGCCAAGATGCAGCACTAACTTCGTCCTATCACCGCAGCAGCAACAGCAACAGCAGCAGCAGCAGCAGCAGCATGGAAGTGGAAGTTAGTATCTGGTACTGGGCAAGAGTCGTAGGTGCTCAGACACCACAAGCCCCGTTGCTTTGTGCAGCAGCAGCTTCTCTCAGCAGCAAAGCTATCCTGGTGAAGCAGCAGCAGCAGCAGCCGAAGCAACAACAGGTGCAGCAGCAGGAACAGCAAGTGGAGCAACAGCAGCAGGTGGAGCAGCAAAACGTGGACGAAGCGGATGAAACAACACTGCTGCGGAAGCAGCGCGAGGGACTGAAGCAGCAGCTTGCGCTGCTGCAGCAGCAGCATCGTTTGCTGCTACAGCAACTGCAACGGGACGAAGAGCTCCAGCAAGAGCAGCAGCAGGAAGAGAGAAGCAATAAGATTGAAGAGTATGAGAGTTCCGTGACTACTGCAGGGCGTAAGCCGTCCTCTGCTGCTGCAGCAGAAGCAACAACAACAGCAGTGGCAGCAGCAACACAAGCAAGAGAAGCAGCAGCAGAAGCAGCAGCAGAAGCAGCAGCAGCAGCAGAGACATGTGAGCTGCTGGACTTCCCGGAGGGACCTCACGGACCTATAGTGCTTTCCTCAGCAGCAGCAGAGGCTACAGCACGAACAGCAGCAGCAGCAACAACAACAGAAGCAGCCTCTCAAGTCAGCAGCTGCATGCGCATCCGCGTCGCCGACTTGGTCTTGGGGCTGGCTGAGCTCCGTCAGCACCAGCAGCAACAGCAGCAGCAGCAACAGCAGCAGCAACAGCAACAGCAGCAGCAGCAGGCGTGTGCTTGGACGTTAGCAATAGCTCGGCATGGGGGCCCTCACTCTAGGGCACTGCAACGCTGGAGAGTCCCCCTAAGGGCATTGGGGGGCCCCTCTCTTATGCCTGCAGATATACTTGTGTTGGGTCCTGCTGCTGCTGCTGACCCTGCATGCATCACTTTTCCGCTGCAGCAGCAACAACAACAACAGCAGCAGCAGCAGCAACGGCATCTGCTGCGACAGGATAACCCTCCCCCTGGCGGCATCCAAAAGTAAGTCATTGACGTGCTCCTACTTATACCTATTGCTGTTGTTGCTGCTCTTGTTGCTGCTGTTGAGGCTCTTGCTGCAGCAGCAGCTTCTGAGTATGTGTTGCTGCATTCTGTGTGTTTGCTGCTGCAGCACGAAGGAGCATCTTTCCTTTTGTTTGTTTGCTGCTTCTGACGTTAACAGTCTCCAAGAGGAGACACTTATTGGCAGTGCTGTCTTAAGTGTCCCTGGGGGCCCCGGGGGGCCCCTAGCAGAGGCAGCTCTTAGTTTGCTGCTGCATCAGGGGGCCCCTGAGGATCTCCTGTTTGCTGAGGGGGCCTCCAGGCCCTCCTCTGCTGGTGCTGGTCCTGCACACTCCTCTGCTGCCGCAGCTTCTGATGAGGGGCACCATGCGGGCCCCGTAGGCCGTGTCTTGGGTCGGCTGCTGCTAGCAGTGGAGCTTATAGCTGACGAAGAGGGCACTGAATGGGGGCCCCCAGGAGGGCCTTCAGGGGGCCCACCTTCATGGGCAGTAGATGTTGCTGAGCTACCCCCAGGGGTATTCCTGTGTCGTGGGGGGCCCCCCACCAAGACACCTGATGGGGCCCCCAGCTGTGGGGAAAGAGAATGGATGACTTGGCAGTCTCTTTGCGCTTTGCTGCGGTACGTGCTTGCAATTAAGGCTGCAGCAACGGCAGCAGCTGCTGCTGCAGTAGCTGCTTGTCCTGTTATCGCTCAACACCTGCTGCTGCAGTGCTGTGCTTGCTGTTGCATCTGCTTTTGCTGCTGTAGCGGCAGATGATCCTTTGTGTGCAGCAGCTACTGGGTTGTATGTAGCTGCTGTTTCTGCTGCTGCTGCTGCTATATGCTTGCCTGCAGGGAGAAGGGCCCCCCCGAGGCCCTAGAGGTTCTTCTAAGGGCTGTTAAGGGGCCCCCTACAACAGCCGTGTTAGCGAGGCCCCTATTGATCATGGGGGCCCTCCATCGCTTAGCAGCAAAACTAAAGCCTCTCCTTCCCTATTTGCTGCGGGAAATGTGGGAGCGTCAGCAGCAGCAGCAACAACAGCAGCAGCAGCAGTTTGGTTTCGGGCTGCTGCAGTGGAGTAGTTTCCAGACGTTGCTGCTGCAGGCCATAGCAGCGCACGACCCCTCAACTCCGTCAGAGGACCTGTCTGCGGCCCTCAGCAGCAGCAACAACAGTAACAGCAGCAGTAGCAGCAGCAGCAGCAGCAGCTTAACAGCAGAGGAGTGGCTGCTGCTGCATGGCTGCTTAGCCTTTAGGCACATATGGAGGGCAGAGGGAGGAACAGAAGAAGTTTTTGACTTGTGGGCAGCAGCAAGATCCATGCTCTCTTGCCTCCACTTAGGGGCCCCCAAGGGGTCGCCAGCAGCAGCAACAGCAGCAGCTCCTGCTGCTGCATCTTGGGACCGCCTGTCACCGTCGTTGAGGGAACTCCTTCAAATGCTTCAGGACCCCGCAGAAGCAGCAGCAGCAGAAGCAGCAGCTGCAGCACTACGAACAGCAGCACCAGAAACAACAGCAGAAGAAACACCAGCAGCAGCAGCAGACAGGAGTTCTGGGAGGTTGTTCTCGATCACGCCTGGTTTACGTACCCTTGGGGGGGGCCCAGAGTCCCTTGGGGCCCCCCCCTTTAGTATTTATTTGAAGGTAGAGAGAGGGAAGGGCCTCCCGCGTCTGGGGACCCTCTTGCCTTCCTCCTTTGTCACTGCTGCAGTTGTGCTGTTGCCTCGCGTCGCTGCCGCTGCAGCAGCAACAGCTCCGGCGCTACAGTGCTCGACGGCGGGAGTCCCCGGGGGGCCTCCACTAGGGGCCCCCGGTGGTGGCCCCTCTACCTCTCTTCTATACATTGAACAGGCATGCAGCCCCGTTATATACAGAAGCAAAAACCCTTATTGGACTTGGCACCTCTCACTTAGGGGGCCCCCCTTGGCAGAGGTCTGTGCTGCAGTCCTGGCTGCAGCAGAAGCAATCAAGGTGGCCCCCCAGCAAGGGGCCCCCAAGCAAGAGGAAATGCAAGACACCGCTGCTGCTGCATGCATTTTTAAAGCAGCAAATAGCCTTCGTTTGCTGCAACAGGGGCCCCATGACTCGCCACCAGCAGCAGCAGCTGCTGCTGCTGCCAGTGCGGTACTGCCCCTTCTATCCGTCCGTCTTACTATATGGCTCTTAGATGTAAGAGCAGAGAGGCCCCAGGGGGCCCTTCCTCTCCTTCCTGAGGCACTCCGTTTCCCTGTGATGTTTGAAGGGGCGGGGGCCCCCCCCTGTACCCCTTTTTTTGGGGCCCCCCTTAATGGGGAGACCGGGGGCGCTACTCTATGCCGTGTACCCAATGGTTGGCACGCTTTAGGTCATGTCTTTGTACCCATCAAGGGCCCCCAAGATAATAGCCAACAAGGGGGCCCCTGCCAAATGGCAACCTACGCCATTGTACCCCCTGCAGCGGGAACCATCCCCAGCAGTGCTGGAGGGGCTTCTGCTGCTGCAGCGGTGGGAGCAGCAGAGGACATGCAGTGCGGTGTATGCACGGCAGGCGCTTTTATAGAGTGGGACAATATATAGGGGCCCCCCTGTATACATGCCCCCCCTCCGACCCCCCGTATACGTGGGGGCCCCCAAAAGGGCATTTTACGAGTGGCCCCCAAAGGGCGTTTTGCGAGGGGCCCCCAAAACGGATTTTTACGAGGGGCCCCCAAGACAGCTTCCTAGTGCCCCCCAACCGTTATTTTTATTTATGCGCTACCCTAGTAGATGCGGAGGCCCCCTAGTTTAGGGTCCTAGGATGTTGCTTGTGTACCCCTTCCCTCATTAGCGGACCCCCAAGGCTCCCTCAGGGGCCCCGTAGCTAAAAGCCGACAGAAACGAGGCAGCTATCTACCTTTCATGCTTAGAGACCAGAAGGAGACAGCAAAAGGAGTAGACAGCAATCGAGACGAAAAGAGAGACAGTAATTAAAAAGAGAGCATAACTGTGGGGTACCCCCTCGACAGGCAGTGGGGCCCCCGTTAAATGGGATTGTTGTTGGGGGCCCCCATTAACTGTAGGGGGCCCCGCTTAACTGTGGGGTCCCCCCCGAGCTGATGTTGTTGTCGGGGGCCCCCCTTAACTGTGGGGGGCCCCTTAACCTCCCCCTGCCTCTTTTGCTTGGGGCAGCCAATTGACAGACGTCTCCTCGCCTTCTGGGGGGCTGCCTTTTTGCGAGGTGTCCCCCTCTCCTGCTGCTGCAGCAGCTGCTGCTTCAGAGGTTGGCTCTGGTGCTGGCGCCGCAGGTTCTTCGGGCTTTGCTGCTGCTGCTGCTCCTACTGCTGCTCCTACGGCAGCTCCTGCTGCCGCTCCTGCTGCTGCTCCGGCTGCTGCTTGATTTCGCTGCATGTTGGTTGCCCGAAGGGCCTGTCTTGCTGCTGCTGCTCTTCTTGCTGCTTCAATGTTGCGCTGTCTCTCCATTTCCGCTGCCTTTCTCCTTTGCGCAGCAGCAACAGCAGCAGCTCCTCTAGCTTGTGCTGCAGCAGCTTGGGAGGGACGCGGGGCCCTTGGGCCCCCCGGGGGCCCCGGTCTGTTGCCTGCACGTGCTGCTGCAGTGGTACTGGTGAAAGAAGGTGGTGCACGAGGGTTAGTACTGCTGCTGCGTGGTCCCCTATATTCTGCTGCATTGATTGTTTTGCTGCTAGGGGGACAGGATTGTGTTCGTCTTCTGTCATCTGCAGCAGCAGCTGCTGCTGCTGTTGCTGCTGCTGAGGATGAAGACGGTGTCTGCGATGCTGACCTGATTGTGGGGCCCCCACAACTAAGCTGCTGCTGCTGTGAAAGGGCATAGGGGCCCCCTGACAGATGTGCTGCTGCATCAGCAAGGATAGCCTCTTTTGCTGCTGCTGCTGCTCGTCTAAGAAGATTGAGCTGCTGCTGTGAGACGGGGGCCCCCGAGGGTATAAATTGCTGCAGCAGACCAATAGCTTGCTGCTGCTGCCCTACAGCAACCCTAAGAGATCGTAGACAAGCCTCATACATTCTTAATGTTTGTTGTGTCTCTATAAGTTGTTCCTTTAAGGAAGAAGCAGAGACTGTCTCCTTTACTGCAGGTTTATTTATTAATTGTAGTGCCCGTAAGCCAAACCTAAGAGAAGCAACTGTCTCCTGTCTATTATCGCTCTTAGGGCTACAACATATTATTAACACAGCTAATCCATTACCCCCTAATGAATGTCCTAATAATCGTGTTAACTTGCTCTCCCTATAAGGTACGTGTCTTCTCCTGGGCCCACCAGGGCCTCCGGGGCCCCCTGGGGCTCCAGGGGCTCCTGGAGCTCCTGGTGCCCCAGGGGCCCCACCCGATTGACGCCGCCCAGGTGGGCCAACTCCTGGGGGCCCCCCAACTGGTTGGGGTGTCATACTACCTCTTCTGCCAGGAGGCCCTGCTTGTATGCTACCTCGTCCTGCTGCAGTTCCTGGTGCTGCTGTTGGTGCTGATGGTCTTACGTTGGCCCCTGCTTGACTACTAGGACATCTTGGGGGCCCTGCAGTAAGTGCATTAATAACATTACCTAATGCAAGAAGAGATCTATTAATACTATGTGTCTCTTGCATGCATGTATCTCCTTTAGTAGTGTCTCCTCTCTCGCTTCCTGCTAGATCAAAGAAATTAAGTGTAGATATAATTGTCTTCCCTTCTTGACGACTTCGTTGATTTAATGTTATTGATAAAAATGCATGACTACGAGAGGAGACAGCATTCTCTGCTGTTAGACCGCATGCACGACTCTGTAAACCATACCATAGTAACTGCAACAGCAGCAACAGCAGCAACAGCAACAACAACAGCAACAGAAACAGCAACAGCAAAAGGAATAGAAGCAGGAGCAAGGGAAGGAGGAACAGAAGGAGCATAAATATCAAGGAGAGAGCAGGTAGTAGTGACCGATGAAGAGCAGCAACAACAGCAAAATCAGCAACTGCAGTACTAGCAGTTGTAGCAGCAGCAGCAACAGCAGCAGTAGTAGTAGCAGCAGCAGCAACAACAGCAGCAGGAGAATGAAAGTCTTGACGCAGCAAAAAGGCGGCAGCAGTAAAAGTTGTTATAGAGGCAATTATGCAAAAGAGACAAAAGAAAGCAAAAGGAAACACAAGAAGACAGAAGGAGACCGGAGGAGGAAGGATATAACCAAAAGGAGACAAAAGGAGATAAAAGGAGACAAAAGGAGATAAAAGGAGAGAAAAGGAGACAAAAGGAGAGAAAAGGAGACACCAAAGGATCTAACCTGCATAGCTTGTTGATAGCTCGTTAGAGGGGCCTCTGTTGCATCACTAACAATAGTATGACCATTAGGGGCCTCCCTTACAGTTAGGGGGCCCCTAGAAGGGTTTAGTAGGTCCCTTATCCTCTCATTATATATCTCTACTAACGTTGCTGTTAAATGGACCTCTACACCTCCTTGGGGCCCCCCACCAGGAGGGAAGGAACCTGGGGGGCCCCCGTCAGCAGGGAAGGCGCCGGGGGGGCCCCCACCAGGAGGGAAGACACCAGTACTAGAAGTACCCTTTTGATCTTCAGGTGTTTGGGGGGCCCCCTGGGGGGCCCCCCTAGCCTCAATAGCTTTAAAAAGTTCCTCTAATGCCCTCGGCATTAATCCCCTTAGATCTGTCATTTGTAGGGAATGTCTTTGTAGTACCCCATCGTCCCCTTCTGTGTCTCCTACAGATAGAGGGGGGCCCCCCTCCCCTTCTGGCGGGCCCCCCTCGTCCTGCGGGGGCCCCGCACCACCCTCATATGCCCAGGGGGCCCCCTTCATAGCATCTGCCCACGCCGACTGCTGCTCTGCTTGCCCCCATCTATAGCTGCTGCTACCCCCTCTATTCTCATCAAGGGGCCCTCGTCCACCTGACGGGTAGGAGCGTCTACCACTAGTACTGCTGCTGCTGCTGCTGCCGTATTGCTGATTGCGTGTTTGGGAGCGTCTATGTGCACCTCGGTTCCCCCCTCCATTAGGGCCCCCCCAAGAGGCCCCCCCTCCACCCCAAGTTCCATCCGGGGGCCCCATCATGGTATAAGTTTTTCCTGCACCTGTTTGCCCATATACTAATACAGCACCAGATATACCCTTTAATGCAGAGGCAATAAGAGGACGACAAGCAACAGCAAATACTTCTTCTTGTGATGCCCTCTGATTAAATACATAATCAAAAGAAAAACGATGGACTTGACTACGGGGCCCCTGCACCTGAACCTCACGTGGGGGGCCCCCTTGGGGGCCCCCCTGAGGGCCAGGAGGGGGGCCCCCAGGTGGGCCCCCCCATGGGGGACCCACCTGTAAACAACACGGGGAACCCAACTGTACCTCCTCTAATGACTCAGGTCTTACACGGACACCTACAGCACAACCACGTTGCTGCAGCGCCTCAGCAAGGGGGCCCCCAGCAACGACACCACCTTCCTCTCCAGAAGAAGAACTCCCCGCTAAGCAGCAGCAGCAGCAGCACACGCACACAAACACCAGTTCGCGGTCGTGATGGTGGTGGAAGTGCAGATCCGACTGCTGCTGCTGCTGTTGCTGCTGCTGCTGCACACGGCATCATCAGCAGTTGTTGTTATACAGTTAGCAGCGCTGCTAGTGCTAGTAAAATAACTGCCTATCCTTACGGTCAAGTGTTTAGGGTTTAGGGTTTAGGGTTTAGGGTTTAGGGTTTACACGTTTGCTGCTGCTGTGAAGGGAGTCCTCTAAAGGATCCTCTTGAATTGTATTGAAGGTAAGGAGGTAAATCACTAAGACCCCGCCACAATTGGGCAGAACGGGAGCCATCTGCTGCTGCTGCTGCTCCTGCTGCTGCCGCTCCATCTCCCGCTGCTGCTGAACCTCCGTCTGATGCTGCTGCTGAGTCTGTTGCTGCTGCTGCTCCTGCTTGTTGTACAACTGCTTCGGCAGCAATGGAGACGGAATGGCCTGTACACCAGCAGCAGCAATACGCATACAGCAACAGGCAGTAGCCGGATGCCCCTTCCTTAAACAGAAAGGGCCCAATAGCAGCAGCAGCAGCAGCAGCAGCAGCAGCAGCAGCAGCAGCACCAGAAGCAACATGTACGGAAGCAGGAGCAGGTACTGAAGCAGCGGCAGTACTAGCACGAACTGCAGAAGCACCGCAAACAGCAGGGACTGCAGCAAGGGCAGCAACAGCAGGCTTTTTGCAGCAGCAGCAGCAGTTGCTGCAGCAGTTGCTGCAGCAGTTGCGACAGCTAGCCACCAATTTGTAATAACTACCTGAGCTCACCGCCTTTGTCTGTTGTCTGCTGCTTTTGGTATGGCTCTTGCTGCTGCTGCTGCTCCTGTTGCTGTTGCTGCTGCTGCTGTTGGGGCGAAGGCCAGCTTTCGTCACGGGTTTCTTCAGGTGCTGTTAGGTGCTGCTGTTGCTGCTCGCCGTTCGGTTGCTGCTGCTCTTCTTGCTGCTGCTGCTGCTGCTCTTGCTGCTGCTGCTCTTGCTGCGCATCCTCTGCTCCTGCATTTTCCTTCTGCTTCTGCTGCTTCTTCTTCTTCTTGTCGTTACCCTTGGTAGCAGCAACATTCTCCTCCGCAGGAGCATCAGCAGCAGCATCAGCAGGAGCAGCAGCAGACTTCTTCCTGCCCCCCCCAAGGGGCCCCCTAAAGAACGGCATGGGGCTTAAAAAGGGGTTTAAAAAAAAATGAAGGGGGGCCCCTCAGAGCGCTGCAAATGTTGCTCCGTGCTGCCGTCCGTAAATGGCTTGTTGCTGCTGCTGCAGCAGCAACAGCAGCAGCGCTTGCTGCAGCAACACTTGCTCCTGCTACTGTTGAGTTATTTTTTCGTCGGGTATCCCCCGACCCTCTTCAATAGGGTGGCCCCAGAGGGCAACACTCTAAACCCTAAACCCTAAACCCTAAACATTAATGAGCTAAGTGGGGGCCCCCCAGTCTAATCATTGCTACCTAGGGGCCTCGTAGGGGCCCACACGCCAGGGGCCCCTGGGCCCAGCAGTTAGGCTTAGAATGTCGGGGTCTCTCAGATAACATGGCTTCCAACCCTAAACCCTAAACCCTAAACACTAAACCCTAAACACAAAACCCTAAACCTTAGCTAAGCTGCCAAGGCTTGTATTGCTGCTGTTTATCTGGAATTTTCTTGTAAGCATTGCAAACAATAAACAGCAAAACAACTATGCTGCTGCCGCGGCTTCCGCTGCTGCTGCTGCTGTTGCTGCTGCTGTAGGGTCACTTCGAGTGTCTTGCTGATGGCGGTGTGTCTCGTTCTTTACTCTTCCTTTAGGGGTTTATTACCCCTTTTTATTATAATAAAATATAATTAAAATTAAATAAATATATTTATTTACTATTTAAAAAGAAAACATAACTGCATCAGTAACAGCAGCAGCAACAACAACAGCAGCCCCGCCCGCACGCCTCAAGCGAGCACAAGGCCACCAACAGCAGCAGCTGCTGCTGCTGGTACTGCAGCAGCAGCAGCCGCTGGACCTTATTGAAACTAAGGTCAAACTGTATAATTCCTTCAAATTCCAGGGCAGTTGGCAAGCAATGCGGGCCCCCACCCCAACAGGGGCCCCCCTAAAATTAGAGGGCCCCCCGAGCAGAACAAGGGCCCCCCTAACATAACAGGGCCCCCCACTTAAAAGACCCATGGGGCCTTTTAAGGTCTTGGGGCTTTGTTAAGGAAGGGAAGGGAAATAAAACAAATAAAATGTTGCATGCAAGCAGCAGCTACAACAATAATTGGAGACACAAGCAGCCTCCTCCCTAGTCGGGGCCCCCCCGATTATGTGGGCCCCATTTTAGGGGCCCCCCATCATAGGGCCCCCCATCTATACTAATGGGTTTAATGTTGATAGGTCCAAGGGTAGCGGAGCCTATCATCATTCCTTGCTGTCCCCTGTGCCCTCCTGCTGCTGCTCCTGCTGCTGGAGTTTCTGCTGTTCCTTCTGTTGCTGCTGCTTCTCCTGCTCTTGCTGCTGCTGCATTCTCTTTTCTGTCTCCTCTATATACTTCCCTTCCTATAGACAAGAAACAAACAACACATAAATAAAAATCACCCCTATGCAGCAGGGTTTAGGGTTTAGGGTTTAGGGTTTAGGGTTCCTAGGGTTATTAGGGTTTAGTGTTGGTATAGTTTATGATCCCTAGGGCATATGATTCTTATGATGTTATGATTCCTGAGCTATTTATGATTATTAGGGTTTATATTTTTTATGATTATAATGATAATTAGGGTTTAGGGTTTAGGATTTAGGGTTTAGGGTTTAGGGTTTAGGGTTTACGAGATAAGCTTGTTTAGCAGCCTCAAGATGATCTCTAAGCTGTATAAGAAGTAAATCTTTGGGTATTCCTCTTATTTGTGTTTGTTTATCTATTTCTTTTGTTATATTCTTTATCTTCTCATCTATTAAACTTAACTTCTCCTCATCTGTATATATACATATATACACATATATACATTTATATAGCTAGCTAGCTAGCTAGCTGGCTTGCTGGCTAGCTAGCTAGCTAGTTGCAGCAGCAGCTAGCTAGAGGAGCTAGTCACAGCAGCTAGTCATAGCTGGCTACAACAGCAACAAGCAATACAAGCAGGCAACCAATCGGTCTACATGCTGCAGGCACGCAAGCAGCAGCAGCAGCAGCAGCAGCAGCAGCAAGAGCAGCAGCAGCAGCTGTGTTTACCTGTGAAGGCAGCATATTGCAGTCTTGCCCTTTCCTTCTCTGACAACCTCTTCCTCCCTATGGCAGCAGCAGCAGCACCATATTTGCTTCCTGCTGCTGCTGCTGCATTCACCCTTGGGGGCCCATCCTCAGGCAGCAACGCGAAGGATTCCTCTAATACTTGTCTGCAGCACAAAACATACAATCATCTGCATGCATCTTTGCATGCATGCACCTTTGCATGCATGCATCTTTCCATTCATGCATCTTTGCATGCATGCATCTTTGCATGCAGCCTTGCATGCATGCATTGCCTATCCCTAAGCAAAGCCCCAAAACAAACATTCCATACGCACAACAACTGGGGGCCTCCAAGGTCTTAGGGGGGCCCCTAGGGGGCCCCCAAGGAGGCCCCTCTTGTGTGTTACTGCTGCTATACCTGAATACATCGTCTGTGCCTGTTATCTTCTTGTTTGGGGCTTTGCGCTCCTCCTTGCAGAAACCTGCAGTGCATGCAAACAGCAGCAGCAACATACGCTGCAGTAGCAGCAGCAGCAGCTTGTGCAGCAGTAGCAAGAGCAATAAAAGTAGCAAGCCAGGACCACGAAACAGCAGCAGCAACAGGAACAGCAACAGCAACAGCAGCAGCAGCAGCAGCAGCAGAAGGTACCTAGATGCTGTAGTATTTGGGTAGCGGATACATTTCTTTCTTCTATAGATTTAAGGGCCTTTTTCTGTGCTGCTGCTGCAGCACGCTGCTGCTCTTCGGGTGTATCTGCAGGTGCGGGCCCCCCTTCCTCATCAAGGGCCTCCTTCTCTGCTTGCTGATAGTGAGCAGCAGACTGCAGCACAGCAGCAAACAATTCAAGGAAGGGACTGCTACAGCTGTTGCTGTTGCTGTTGCTGTTGCTGCTGCTGTTGCTGCTGCTGTTGCTGCTGCTGTTGCTGCTACTGCTGCAGGAGGACGTGATATCCCCGGTGTGGCATATCTGGCATTGCAGCTACTGCAGCAGCAGTAACCGCACTAGAAGCCGCTGCAGCAGCAGCAGCTGCTGCTGCAGCAAATGCTGCTGTTGCAACAACAACAACAGCAGCAGCTGCAGCAGCAGCAGCAGCAGCATATCAGCAGCAAATACCTGTAGTTTGTGTAGCCATAAGAGATTAGCGGTCTTCTTACGAGACACACGTCCTAGCTGGACTGCCTGCGTCACTGCAGCAGCAGCAGCAGCAGCAGCAGCAGCACAAGCAACAATAGCAGCATTAGCATTAGCAGCAGCAGCAGCAGCAGCAGGGAGAAAGCAGCACAGGGATATGAAGACACGGAGCACCGTACAAGTGCGTATTGTCCTAAATAAATGGCTGCTGCTGCTGTATGGCTGCTGCAGCTGCTGCAGCAGCCATACAGCAGCAGAAGTATCTTAAATGCCAGCAGCAGCAAGCAGGCAGCAACACATTAGCAGCAGCAGCAGCAGCAGCAGCAGCAAGTGTTGTACCTTTGCGGTCTATCTGCTGCCTATCATGCATCATTGCCCTTGTCTTTGTTGCATCTAGCAGCCGCTGCAGCGCCTCCTCGCGCCTAATCTTCTTGTCTGCAGCACAGCAGCAGCAGCAGCAGCAGCAGCAGCAGGAGTACAAGCAGCAGCATCAGCAGGAGAAGCAAGTGCAGCAATAGAACAGCAGAAGCAGCAGCAGCAGCATGAGCTACAACAGCAGCAGCACATCCTCCTCCTCCTCTATCACCACCAACAGCAGCAGCAGCAGCAGCAGCAGCAGCACCACCACCACCACCGCCACCACCACAAGCAGCAGCACAAGCAGCAGCAGCAGGAGCAGCAGAAGCAGCAAATAAATTATACCTGCATGCGTTTGTTGCATAAGTAAGTAATGTTTATGTTGTTCTTCTTTTGTTACTTCCCTTAATCTTTGTAAATATTGAGCACGGTATATACGACGAACTTCTACTAACTTTGTATACATATACATATACATATACATATACATATATATATACATATACATATACATATATACATATATATATGTATACGTATATACATATACACATATGTACGGTATATACGACGAACTTCTACTAACTATATACATATATACATATATACATATATACATATATACATATATACATATATACATATATACATATATATATGTATACGTATATACATATACACATATGTACGGTATATACGACGAACTTCTACTAACTTTGTATACATATACATATACATATACATATATACATATATACATATATACATATATACATATTTATATGTATACGTATATACATATACACATATGTACGGTATATACGACGAACTTCTACTAACTTTGTATACATATACATATACATATACATATACATATACATATACATATACATATACGTATATATATACATATACATATACATATACATATACATATACATATACATATACATATACATATACATATACATATATTTTTGTATACGTATACGTATACATATACATATACATACACGTAATACGCAGCAGCAGCAGCAGCATTATAGCTGTCTATTCTACATAAATAATTCAGCCTGGTAAGGAGTTAATCCTTCAGCAGCAGCAGCAGCAGCAGCAGCAGGAACAGCAAGAGAAGCACCAACAGCAGCAGCAGCACCACCGCCATCATCAGCAGCAACAGCAGCAGCAGCAACAGCAGCAGCAGCAGCAGCAACAGCAGCAGCAGCAGCAGTATACCTGTCTATTCCACATAAATAGTTCCGCCTGGTAAGGAGTTAATCCTTCCCTTAATTTAGCGAATTGCTGCTGCTGCTGCGCCTTAATTGATAATAAAAATGCTAGCCGCTGCTGCAGCGCAGCAGCAGACACTGTAGGTACACCACGGACGTCCTGCAGCAGCTTAGGACCAGCAGCAGGAGCAGCAACAGGTATTGACCTGCATAAATATATACACACATATATATAATATATTTCTTCATACTGTTGCTGCTGTTGCTGCTGTTGCTGCTGCTGTTGTTGCTGCAGCAGCATCTGATGCTTCTGCAGCAGCACCAGCAGCAGAACCAGCAGCACCACCAGCAATTCCAGCAGCAACGGCAGCAACTGCAGCAGCAGCAGCAGCAGCAGCAGCAGCAGCAGCAGACCTTGGTGGTGGTAGTAGATTGTATCTAGCAGCTTTAAGTCTTCTTCTAATTGCTGCCTTAACAAGAGATCCTGCTGCTGCTGCTGCTGCTGCTGCTGCTGCTGCACCTGATCTGTGGGGTGTCTCCCTTAAGGAGGCCCTCTTATAGTATCCAGGGGGACGTAAGAAGCAAGCAGCAGATAGTGCAGCACGAGGTACACCTGAATAAGGCTCCCACATCTTGCTGCTGCTGCTGCTGCTGTTGCTGCTGTTGCTGCTGTTGCTGCTGCTGCTGTTGTTGGTGCTGCTGGTGTTACTGGGATATTCCTGCTGCAGTTATTGCTGCTGCTAGTGATATTGCTGCTGCTGCTGGTCCTTCTTCTGTTAATGCTGTTAGTGCTGCTGTTGGTAATACTGCAGCTGCTGCAGATGTATTTGCTGCTGCTGCTGCTGCTGCTGCTGCTGCTGTTAATGGTGTTGCTGCTATTGAGGCAGAGGTTGTGTCTTCTTCCTTTAGCTGCAGCAGAAGGCCTTATTTTGCTGCTGTTGCTGCTGTTGCTTCTGCTGCTGCTGCCATAAACAAATTCTTGTCACTCTTGCAGCAGCAGGCTAAGAAACCCCTCAGGTCGATTTGCTGCTAATGCTGCAGCAGCAGCAGCAGCAGCAGCAGCAGCAGCAGCAGCAACAGCAGCAGCAGCAGCAGCACAAGCAGTAGGTGATAAATACACAAATGTATTGAAATCTTAGAAGCATAAATAAACCCTTTTGTGTCTTCTATTAAGCTTATAAAAAAGAAGGCTCTGTTGCTGCTGCTGCTGCTGCTGCTGCTGCTGCTGCTGCTGCTGCTGTGCTGCTGCTGCAGTGCTGCTCGAGGGGCCCCCCGGGGGGCCCCCCAAAGAAACCCTCATATTTGTTGCTGCAGAGAATACCACAAATAATGCATGCATCTTTACCATTTATTGTAAACCCTAAACCCTAAACCCTAAACCCTTAACCCTAAACCCTAAACCCTAAACCCTAGAACCTCGAAACTGTCCCCCGACCTACCGACAGCAGCAGCAGCAGCAGCAACAGCAGGAGTTGCAGCAACAATTGCAGCAGCAGCAGCAGCAAAGAGATATTTTTTATTAAACATTTTTATTTGTATTGATGCATAGAAAGGATTTAGATAGAGGTTGGACACCACAAGTGCTGCTGCTTGCTCCCGCCATACTCATGCAGCAGCAGCAGCAACAGCAGCAGCAGCAGCAGCAGCAGCAGCAGGCGTAGAGTTGCTTCTTGTATTTGTTTAAAGAGCAGCTGAAGAATTGTCTTTGCATTTACTAGCAGCGCCACCCGCTCTAAGGAGCAGCAGCAGCAGCAGCAGCAGCAGCAGCAGCAGCAGCAGCAGCAGCAGGAGCCGCAGCAACGGTAATCTCACCTGCTAAAGGAAGAGCAGCAGCAGCAGCAGCAGCAGCAGCAGCAGCAACAACAACAGCAACAGTAGCAGCAGCAGCAGCAGCAATAGCAGCATCTGTGTTGCCTCACCACCAGCAGGAACGTCATTGGCGCAGCATCTGCAGCAGCAGCAGCAGCAGCAGGACAAGAACAGCAGCAGCACCTCCCCCCCCACGACCACCACATAACCAGCACCACCACCAGCATCAGCAGCATCAGCAGCAGCAGCAGCAGCAGCAGGAGGAGGAGCAGCAGCAGGAAGATGAGTATAAATGATTGGCCAGCATATAAGGAGACAGAAATAAGAAGAGACAGTTTACGTAGTTTTATTGATTGGTCTTTTCTTATGAATCGTCCCCTTGATTCTGCTGCTGCTGCTCTTGATTATTTTTCTTTATCTCCTTTTTATGCAGAGGTAAGAGCACAATGTGCTGCTGCTGCTGCTGCTGCTGCTAATGCTGCTGCTGCAGCAGCAGCTGATTCATCACATCATATTATACATACATCTGCAACAACAACAGCAGCAACAGCAACAGCAACAGCAGCAGCAGCAGCAGCAGCAGCAGCAGCAGCAACAGGACAATCATTACAATCAGGACAAGAAGGTGCAGCAGGAGGACAGATCCAATCAGGATCAGGATCAGCAGGATCAGGATCAGCAGCAGCAGCAGCAGCAGCAGCAGCAGCAGCACAATCTTATTTATATCGTCAACATTTACTTATTAATGAGAGGAAAAAGCTAGGGGAAATAATTGATGAAGAAAAGGAGACAGGTGTCTCCTTTATTGTTATACATAATAATCTACATCTAATACATAAGAATGCTCCTTCCTTACCCCAGCAGCAGCAGCAGCAGCAGCAGCAGCAGCAGCAGCAGCAGCAGCAGCAGCAGCAGCAGCAGGAGAAGCAGCAGGAGAAGCAGGAGATGCAGGAGAAGCAGGAGAAGAAAGAACAAGATAGAGGACAACAACAAGAGCAACAAGAGCAACAACAGCAGCAGGAGCAGCAGCAACAAGGAGAAGAAGGAGAACAGACAGCAGCAGCAGCAGCAGCACTAGCAGCAAGATGTAATTATTACCGTATAAAAGGTATATTTGTTATAGGACTAATAGAGAGGAGACAGTCTATTCATGGTTTGCTGCAGCAGCAGCAGCAACGTATATATTCAATTATAGGGGGTAGGGTGTATAGGCAGCTACCATTAAGGGATGTGCTGCTGCAGCGGCTAGCAGAAGCAGCAGATGATCTATCTTGCTGCTCAGATCTGCTGCTGCTGCACCTATGCTGCTGGGCCCTTCCTCATGGGTATACATGGAGGGGGCCCCTATCTATTAAGAAAAGGGTACTAGCAGATCTTGCTGCTAATCAATATTGTGCTGATGTTATACATAAACAGCAACAAGAAAAACAGCAACAACAGCAGCAACAGCAGCAACAGCAGCAGCAAGTGCAGCAGCAGCAGCAGCAGGATCCTGCTGCACAAGGAAATAAGGATGTACAAACAGACGCAACAGGAGAGATGATTCAAGTTGATGGCAGCAGCAGCAGCACCACCACCACCACCACCAGCAACAGCAGCAGCAGCAGCAGCAGCAACAGCAGCAGCAGCAGCAGCAGCAGCAGCAAGGGAAGGAGAGTGCGTGTAGTATACGGGCGTCCTGTGTGTGCTGCTGCTGTTCGTGTCATCGAGGAAGAGACAAAAAGAATTCATCAACAAAATAATAACAATCAGGTTATTCTCTTCTTTTTTTGTCTCCTTTTTTATTTTCTCCTTTTTTGTCTCCTTTTTTGTCTCCTTTTTTGTCTCCTTTCTTTTCTCTCCTTTGTTCTCTCCTTTTTTATTGTCTCCTTTTTTATTGTCTCCTTTTTTCTCTCCTTTCTTTTTGTCTCCTTTCTTTTTGTCTCCTTTTTTTTGTCTCCTTTTTTTCCTCTCCCTTTTTTGTCTCCTTTTTTGTCTCCTTTTTTGTCTCCTTTTTTATTGTCTCCTTTTTTATTGTCTCCTTTTTTCTCTCCTTTTTTTCTCTCCTTTTTTTCTCTCCCTTTTTTGTCTCCTTTTTTTTTCTCCTTTTTTTTGTCTCTTTTTTTTTGTGTCCTTTTTGTTTTATTTTGTTTATTTATCTTTTATTGTTGCTGCTGCTGTTGTTGCTGCGTTTGCTGCTGTTGCTGCGTTTGCTGCTGTTGCTGCGTTTGCTGCTGTTGGTTCAGGCGCAGCGTGCTGCACTGACACGGGACTGGCAAGAAGCAGCAGCAGCAGCAGCAGCAGAATCAGCACAGCTGCAGCAGCAGCAGCAAACTGTAGGAATACTGCGCTCTTTGCTGCTGCAGGCATCACCAAAGCCACACGAGGCAGCAGCACTTGTAGATAAGCTAAAAGAAGCAGCAGCAGCAGCAGCAGCAGCAGCAGCAGCAGCAGCAGCAGAAGCAGAAGCAGCACCAACAGCAGCAGCAGCAGCAACAACACAACTGTAGCAGCAGCACAAGCAACAACACCAACTGTCGCAGCGATAGTAGCAGCAATAGCAGCAGCAGCAGCAACAACAACAAATACTTTTTTTGCTGCTGCTGCTGCTGCTGCTGCTGCTGCTGCTGCTGCTGTTGCTGTTGCTGATTGATACTATGTGTGTCTCCTTAATAAATAAATTAAATAAATAAATTAAATAAATAAATTAAATTAATTAAATAAATAAAATAAATAAATAAATTAATTAATTAATTAATAATTTATTTATTATCCGCATAAAGGTTATTAGGGGGGCCCCTCTAAATAGAGGGGGCCCCCCTAGTGTTATTTTGCTGCATTTGCTGCAGCAAGAGGAGACAATAATTAAATAAATTGTCTCCTTTTCTTTTTAATTAACAATTAATATAACTTTTATTTCCTTATCTCCTTTCTCTCTTGCTGCTGTTGCTGCTGCTTCTGCTGCTGCTTCTGCTGCTGCTGCTGCTGCTGTTGGGGGGGCCCCCTTATTCTATCTTGCTGCTGCAGGTGTCTTTCTCCCTGTCTTTTTTTCCTTTTTTTCTTCTTTTTTTATTTTTTATTTAATTATTTTATTATTTTATTCCTTTTAATACCTTTTTATACCTGTATACCTTTAGGGGGGCCCCCATTACCCTCTCCTCCTCCTCCAAGGGGCCCCCCCAGACATAGCAGGAAGGGGGCCCCTAACCCCTACCCCATCTCCGTACTCTCTTTGTTGCTAAGGGGCCCCCGGGGGCCCGCATACCTGCACCAATGGCCCTAAGGTGGTTCTCCTTGGGGGCCCTAACAGGGTACTGCAGCACATCTTTATGGCTATGGAGCAGCAAACAGTACTACAATACCCTTCTTAATAACCTTAATGCAACACAACAGGGGCCCCCAGATGGCCCCCATGGGGGGCCCCTAGGGGGCCCCCAGGGGGGCCCCTCCTCCGCTGTAAGAATGGCCATGCAGCAGCAATGCAACAAACTCGTCCTTGCTGCAGCAAATGCATTCTATACACTTAACTCACAAGATACGGGGGCCCCCGGGGACCCCGACAGCAGCAGCAGCAGCAGCAGCAGCGACAGCTGCCCCTGCTGCTGAACGGGGCCGCAGGAGCAGCAGCAATAGCTGCAGCGGCTGCAGCAAGTCAGAAGCAAATGCTGAGGTTGCTGCTGTTGCTGCAGCAGCTGCTGCTGTAGTCAGTCAGATAACCTACAACAGCAGCAGCAACAGCAGCAGCACCTGCTGCTGCTGCTCCTTCAACCACAGCGATAGCAGCAACAGCAACAGCAGCTGCTGCTGCTTCTCTCTTAGGCGCAGCAGCAGGCAGATATAGATTTGCTGCTTCTGCTGCTGCTGCCTAGTTGTTTAAGATCTGTGTTTGCTGCTGCTTGCATGCGTTTTGCTGTCATAGCACAGCAGCGCAGCACGAGGTGTATATACACCCTAACTTAACAATGCGGGTACTAATCATTTGTGCTGCTGCTGCTGCTGCTGCTGTTGCTGTTGCTGCTGCTGTGGTGCCTCTGTTGCTGTGCTGCTGTACTAATCCTTTCTGCTGCTGTTGCTGTTGCTTGTCTGTTGCTATACTGCCGTTATTGTTGGTACAGCTACTGCTGCTGCTGCTGCTGCTGCTGTAGTTGCTTTTCTGCTGTTATTGCTGCTGCTAGGGTTCAGCTGCTGCTATGGACGCTTCTGTTCTCAGCTGCTTTTTGCTGCTGCTGCAGTTTTTGCTGGTGCTGCTGGTGCTGTTGCTGCTTCTTGCCCTTGCTGCTGCTGCTGCGGCTGCTGTTTCTTGCCCTTGCTGCTGCTGCTTTTTGTTGTTGTTGCTGCTGGTCTTGCCTGTTATTATTGTTGCTGCTGCTTTTGTCTGCATAGAGAGGCCTAGGGGCCCCCCTTTGCAAGACAGTCAACACGTCAGGAGGGGGGCCCCTGCCTGTACAGTGCAGTTGCCTTAAGAAAAACTGCTTCCGCTTCCCTTAACACTTGAGGCCCCCCCAGGGGCCCTTTCCTATCTCTTATGTGCCCCTCCTTACCTCGTAAGAAGGGGCCCTCGGGGGCCCCTTCTTACGAGGGGGCTGTAGGGTCCCTTAGACGCCACAGGGGCCCTTAGGGGTGACCACTGGGGGAATACTCCTTGGGGTCACAGGGAGAGCCCCTGCCAGCAGGGGCCCCTCTAAGGGGTCCCCTGTCAGGGGGGCCCTCTGCAGGGGCCCCCTACAGGGCGAGTAGGGTCACCTAAGCTAATGAAGGGGCCCCCCTGGGATATTATTTAGTTGTATTAGATGAATCTTATTAAAAAAAAATACTTTTAGGTAAAAGGATAAAATAAAATAAAATAAATCCCTATAAAAGGAAAGTATAAGGGGGCCCCTCCCTTTTCCGTAGGCAGGCCTCCCCGTGCTGCTCAGGGGCCCCCAGACCGGCAAGAAAGGGTACTATTGGATTGGGGCCCCCCTAGATCTGCACTGTCCTATAAAAGATCTTTTTTTCTTTTAAATTAAATAAATAAATTATAATAAAAAGATTAAATCATCAGTGCTCTGTTAATAAGGGCCCCCCTAAATCAGGGGGGCCCCCAATGGACCACTTGACGGACTGGGGGGCCCTTGTGGGCCCCCAAGAGCAGCATGGACGGTCCCCGGAGGAGCAGGAACTGCAGCAGCACAACGTCAGCTGCAGGAGGAGGGGCAGATGAAGCAGTAGCAGCGGCAGCAGATGCAGCGATAGCAACAGCAACAGCAGCAACAGCAGCAAGAGCAACAGCAGCAGCAGCAGCACCAGCAGCAAGCAGCAGCTCTGATGATGACGAGCCAGAGTTGGTGGGTGTTAGTCTAACTGTGGGGTCTGTGCTGCGGCCCAATACACCACAACCCCTTAAAGCCCTTGCTGCTGCTGCTGCTGCTGCTGCTGCTGCTGCTCAGAAACAGCAGCAGCAGCAGCAGCAGCAGCAAACGCAGCAGCAAACGCAACAGAGAAATGCAGAAGCATTTACTTCTCCAACAGTCGAGCAAAAAGGAGAGAGTAAAGCAGATATTGCAGCAGCAACAGCAACTGCCGCAGCAGCAACGACAGCAGCAACATCAGCACCAGTCGCAGAAGCAACAGCAGCAACACCAACAAAAACAGCAGCAGCAGCAGCAGCAACAGCAGCAGCACTCGCGGATGCCTGGTGTTATTATCATTCTCCAAAAAGAAGGAAGGGGGAGCAGCATCAACAGCAACAGCAGCAGCTAGCGCAGCAACAGCAGCAACTGCAGCAACTGCAGCAGCAGCAACAGCAGCGGAAGGTGCGCGAGTGTTCAGAAGGCCCGGCTAGGCAGGCAGCAAGCCTTAACCCTGTTAAGGATATTGCTGCTGCTGCTGCTACTGTTGCAGCTTCTGCTGCTGCTGCTGCTGCTACTGTTGCTGCTTCTGCTGCTGCTGCTGCTGCCTCAGATGCGAAACCTGCAGCAGCAGAACTACCGGGGCCAGCAGCAGCAGCAGCAGCAGCAGCAGCAGCAGCAGCAACTACTGCTGTTAGACGTACGGTAGCTGCAGCAGCTGCACAGGGCGAGTCATCAGCAGCAGCAGCAGCACCGCGAACCACGTCCGTAACCACGGCAGCAACAGCAGCAACGGCAGCAACAGCAGCAACGGCAGCAACAGCAGCAACAGAAGCAACAGCAGCAACAGAAGCAACAAGCAGCAGCAGTAATGATTTAGCAGAGTTAATAGTTAGGGAATTAAAAGAAGTTGCTGCGGTGTATAGGCAGCAAGGAGACACCTGGCGTGCTGCTGGCTTCCGTCGTGCTGCTGCTGCAGTTGCTGCTGCATGCAGCAGCAGCAACAACAACAACAGCAACAGCAGCACGTCTACCACACGTACTGCAACGGCGTCAAAGACACGTACATCTACAGCATCACCAGCAGCAGCACCTGCTGCTGCTGCTGCTGCTGCTGCTGCTGCTGCTGCTGCTGCTGAACTTAGACAAGGACTAACAATAGAGAGACTGCCGCTGCTGAAGTTCTTACCAGGGATTGGTGCTGCAGTTATGGAGACAATAAAGGAGATTGCTGCTAAGGGCAGCAGCAGCAGGACGCTGCTGCTGCAGGAGGATGCAGCAGCAGCAGCAGCGCAGCAGGAGCTGCAGCTTATATTCGGTGTCGGGCCTAAAATAGCTAAAGTGCTGCATGCAAAGGGACACACATTACAGTCCCTCAGGAAGCAGCAGCAGCAACTGCAGCAACTGCAGCATCGCCTGCAGCAGCTGCAGCAGCTCAAAGCAGCAGCAGCAGCGAGCAGCAACAACAGCACCAGCAGCAGCGCAGCCCAGCCTACAAAACCAGCCAGTCTAGTACCAAGGACAACAGCAGCAGAGACAGCAGCAGCACTATCAAGAGAAGCAGCATCTGTTGCTGCTGCTGCAGCAGCAGCAGCAGCAGCATTCCCTCTACGAGGAGAGCAAGCTGTCTCCTTACGTTTTGCTGGTGGCTTTGCCCTAAAGATTCCTCGTGACGAAGTTGCTGCTGTTGCTGCATTCTTAAACAGACTCCTGCTGCACACTCCCTGCAGCAGCAGCAGCAGCAGCAACAGCAGCAGCAGCAGCAATAGGGGCAACAACGGGACAAGTAGCAATGAGGGGGTCGACGCAACCTCCTCTTGCCTTTGCTGCAGTTGCTGCGGTGCCCCGTGCAGCAGCTACTTGGACGCCAGCAACAACAGCAACAGCAGCAGCAACAGCAACAACAGCAGCAGCAGCAGCAGCAAGCCTATATTCTTACGTGATCT
>NW_013563712.1:25692-35692 GCF_000499605.1 Eimeria maxima | reverse complement strand
AAGAAGAATCCTGCAGACATATATAGATATGTATTTATGCATGCATGCAAATATATACATACATATTGCTGCTGCTGCTGCTGCTGCTCCTGCTGCTGTTGCTGTTGCTGTTTGCTGCTGCTGCTGCTGCTGCTTACATGCGATTTTGTTTTATCTGAGCTTCTTCCTTTATCTCCGCTGCTGCTGCTGCTGCTGCTGCTGCTGCTGCTGCCATATTTATGTTTATCTTTGCTGCTGCTGTCTTTCTTTGCATGCTGCTCATCTAACTCACGATCCTCACTCATATCCCTATCCTGCTGCTGCTGCTGCTGCTGCTGCTGCTGCAGCTCCTGCTGCTCTGCTGCTGCATCTGCAGCATCATCTTCTGCCTCTAATTTTCTTCGCGCTTTTCTCTCTGCACGAACTGACGGATCCTCTAAACCCTCCCACCATTCTATACACAGCAGCAGCAACAGCAGCAGCAACAGCAGCAGCAGCATAAGATGCAGCAAGAGCAGCAGATGCAGCAGCAGCAGCAATAAGGGGAGGGTGCAAAATATAACCACAAAAAAATTTGAGGAGAAAAAAAAAACAAAAAAAATCCACAAAGGAGAATTAGGGTTTAGGGTTTAGGGTTTAGGGTTTAGGGTTTAGATTACCTCCTCTTAGATCTGCCTCAATAAGTCTTCTTTTATCTTCTTGGCTTATCTCCATCTCACCAACCAACTCCCTAAATAAATAAACAAACCCTAAACCCTAAACCCTAAACCCTAATCCTAGCATTGCTATCGACAAGAAGTCAACAATCGATGCATATAACTATAGTAGATGCAAAAACCCTAAACCCTAAACCCTAAACCCTAAACCCTAGCTCACTTTTCTCTATCTACAGCCAAGTTCTGTTCTTGTATCTTCCAAGCCGCTTCACGACGAGTGAATTCTCTGATCACAAACCCTAAACCCTAAACCCTAAACCCTAAGCCCTAGACCATAAACCCTAAACCCTAAACCCTACATATATCAAGCCATATAAACCCCCCTAATAGCTGCTTGTTGTGCACACAATCAACGGAACCCTTCACTCGAGGGTTTAGAGGGTTTCTAGGGTTTAGAAGGTTTCTAGGGTTTAGGGTTTAGGGTTTAGGGTTTAGGGTTTATTACCTCTCGTATTCTGCTTCTCTTCTTCCTGCATTTTGTAATCTTTCTAACTCACGACGACTTGGACGATAATCTTCTTCAATATAACTATACACAGCAGCAGCAGCAGCAGCAGCAGCAGCAGCAGCATTATGAGCAGCAGAAGCAGCAGCAGCAGCAGCAGTATGAGCAGCAGCAGCAACAACAACAGCAGCAGCAACAGCACCACCACAGCAGCACCGGAAGAAGCAACCCTATCAGCAACACAGCAAACAGCAGCAGCAGCACCACCACCACAACCGCAAACAGCAACAGCAGCAGCAACAGCAGCAGCAGCAGCAGCAGCAGGAGGAGGAGTACTCACGTTCGTCTATCAGTCCCATCAGGGGCAATACGATAGATAGAATTCTCTGCTGCAGCAGCAATTGCTTCAGGGTCTAGCTTCCTTAGTCTATGGAAGGCGGAGCCTGCTGCTGTATCTGCTGCTGCTGCTGCTGCTGTCTTGCTGCTGCTGCTACCATTTGTTAAATTACTGCTGCTGCTACCTTGATTGCTGCTGCTGCTGCTGCTGTGAGGCTCAGGAGGTTGCGGCGGTGGCTCTACCTTTGGATCTGTTGGCTCAGCATCATCATCGTCCTATTATACACCAACAAACCCTAAACCCTAAACCCTAATAAACCCTAATAAACCCTAATAAACCCTAATAAACCCTAATAAACCCTAATAAACCCTAATAAACCCTAAAAACTCAATGCTTGCTATCCAGCCCATATAAGCAGCAGACGCACAACTATTAGCAGCAACTGCAGCAGCAACTGCAGCAGCAAGAACAGCAGCAGCAGCAGCAGTTGACGTACAGGTAGGCTAGCATTTTTTTTATCTAATATTTGCTGCACTCCTTCTCTTAATTTTTTATATTCTTCTTGAATTTCTTCCTCTACTTGTTGTCGTGTCTTCGTCTTATACTGCAGCAGCAGCAGCAGCAGCAGCAGCAGCAGCAGCAGCAGCAGTAATAACACACATATATATATATATATATACATGCATGCAATTCATGTTGCTGCTACTACTTTTACCGCTGCTGCTTCTGCTACTGCAACTGCTGCTGCTACTACTGCTGCTGCTGTTGTTGCTGTTGCTGCTGCTGTTGCTGCTGCTGCAGTAGTACGTACAGCTCGCATAGTAGCAAGAATTCTTTCCTCTGTAACTTTTGCGATCTCCGCTCTAACTTTGTCATTGCAATTCACCTACATACAAAACCCTAAACCCTAAACCCTAGAAACCCTAAACCCTAGAAACCCTAGAAACCCTATAAACCCTTAAATTATCACCAAGTATAGAAATATTAAACCCTAGACAATAAACACAAGACTGTAGGGTAAACCTATTAAACCCTTATTTTAACCCTTCTAAACCCTTCTAAACCCTAATAAACCCTAATAAACCCTAATAAACCCTAATAAACCCTAATAAACCCTTATAAACGCTAATAAAAGAAAAGAATAAGATATAATAAGAGGAAAATATTGCCGTAAATCCGCTCCTTCTCCTACCGTAGGTAATAAACCCTTGTAAACCCTAAACCGTAAACCCTAAACCCTAAATATACTTACAACAAGAAGTCTATTATGTAATTTAGTATTAATAAGAGAAGATATACATTTAGCAGCAGAAAGAGGATCAACAAAATCAACAAATCCAAATGCCGCCAATTGACCATTTATTGGATCACTCTGTCTATTCCATCGTAATACACGACCAAATTCCTAAAGGAGAGGAAGGAAGGAGAGGAAGGAAGGAGAGGAAGGAGGAAAGAGGAGGGAGAGGGAGAGAAAGGAGGAAGAGGGAGAGGGACAGGGAAAAAAAAAGAAAAAAAAATATTATATATACTTGTTTTTATATCTATTATACTCTTTTCTATCCTATAATAATATATTATATTTCTTACATAGCAGCAGCAGCAACAGCAACAGCAGCAGCAGCAGCAGCAGCAGCAGCAGCAGCAGCAGCAGCAACAGCAACAGGAGAGCAACAAACAACAGCAACAGCAATAAGAGAGCAACAAACAGCAGCAACAGCAATAAGAGAGCAACAAACAGCAACAGCAGCAACAGCAGCAGCAACAGGAGAGCAGCAAGAATGTATTACCCCTAATAGATTCCTCATAAAATCATTATCTGCATGCTTAGTTATATTGCCTATATATAATGTTGTTGCTCTCTGCTGCTGCTGCTGCTGCTGCTGCTGTTGCTGCTGCTGCTGCTGCTGCTGCTGTGGTGGTAACAGAGGACGCTGCTGCATCATAGGTGTATGGACACCGTAACCCATTGGTGCTGTCATTGGCATCCCTACACCTATACATAAATAAATAAATAAATAAATAAATAAATAAATAAATAAATAAATAAATAAATAAAATAAATAAATAAATAAATAAGGAGACAATTATACTTACCAGGGACACCTGCTACTTGATAAGGAGACACCTCATATGCCTGCAGCAAATAAATAAATAAATAAATAAATAAATAAATAAATAAATTAATTAATTAATTAATTAATTAATTAATTAAATTATTTATTTATTTATTTATTTATTTATAATTAATTAAAAAGGAGACATGCCACATAAGGGAGGAGGAGACAAAAAAAAACAAACATTTAATTGTCTTTATTGTAAATGCATGCATGCAAATCTCTGCAGCAGCAATACTGCTGTTGCTGCTGTTGCTGCTGTTGTTGCTGCTGCTGCTGCTGCAGGCAGCTCAGACGCATAGCAGCAGCAGCAGCAAATGCTGCTGCTGCTACTGCAGCAGCACAAGCAGTGAAAACAGAGGATGTTACCACCAACTGCATGGTAAGCATATCCTTAAAAAAAGACAACAACAACAAGCAGCAGCAGCAGCAGCAGCAGCAGCAGCAGCAGCAACAGCAAGAGCAGCAATAGCAACAGCAGCAATAGCAGCAGCAACAATAACAGCAGCAAGGGCAACAGCAACAGCAGCAAACGCACCTGTGGAGGCATCATCGTTGGCGCTACCCCGGCCATTGGCCTCATCCCCATCATAGTTGGGGGAATTCCCCCGTAAGGCTGCATTGCTGCTGCTGCTGCTGCTGCTGCTGCTGCTGTTGCTGCTGTTGCTGCTGCTGCTGATGTATCAGTGGTGGTGTTGCTGCTGCTGCCCTCGTGGGAAAAAGTCTTTATTAAGAAACAAATTCTTTTCTTATAAACAAATTTAAATATAAGAAGGGAAGAATAGAGAGGATACTCTGCTGCTGTGGCCTCCCGCTGCTGCTGCTGCTGCTGCTGCTGCTGCTGCAGCGGGGTACCGCCAAGATCTGCGGCTGCTGCGATTTATTTCTTACGTAACACAACAAAGCATCCCTTAGAGAAAGGACAAGTAAGAGAAAATGTTGATAAGAGAGCAGCAGCAGCAGCAGCCGCAGCAGCAGCAGCACGGCGTCGAGCAGCAGCAGCAGCAGCAGCCGCTGCCGAGCAGCAGCAGCACCGGCGTGCATGCACGACCCCCCCATCCCCCCACTCTTCTTTAGATGTTCATCGTTGCCTTAATAATAATTAGGGTTTAGGGTTTAGGGTTTAGGGTTTACACCTAAAGACCCTCTCAATAGCCGCGATCTGCGGCAAGAGCAGCTGCAGCTGCAGCAGCAACAGCAGCAGCAGCAGCAGCAGCAGCAGCAACAGCAGCCAATCCTTGGAGCTATAAGGGCCTTGCCTTCTACGTGGTCACAGGTGACCTTATCCCTTGTTATTCAGCTAGAAGCAGCAGCTGCTGCTGCTGCTGCTGCTGTTGCTGCTGTGAGAGCAGCAGCAGCAGCTCCTGTCGTCAGTAGCATATTTGAAGACGCATGCACGACCCCCCTGCAGCAGCAGCAACAGCAACAGCAGCAGCAGCAGCAGCAAATGTATGAATATAATATATAGGGACAACAGAGGAGTCTAACAAGAGCAGGAGGAGTTCCTACTTCTTGTTGCTGCTGCATGCAGCAGGCACACACCAACAGCAGCAACAGCAGCAACAGCAGCAACAGCAACAGCAGCAACAGCAACAGCAGCAACAGCAACAGCAGCAGGAAGATGCACCAATGCCGTCTGCCTCCCTACTAAAGAGCAGCAAAGAGGAGACACCTGTTATTGATCTTTCTGCTGTCTCTCCTTTGCAGCAACCCCGTCGCCGCCGCAGGCGTCTCCGTCGCCGCAGCAGCAGCAGCAGCAGCAACTGCAGCAGCAGCAGCAACAGTAGCAGCAGCTGCTACGAACTCGAATACGTCACCCGCAGCAGCAGCAGCAGCAGCATTGGCAGCAACAAGGGGACTGCGACGCAGGGAAGGAAGCTCTGCGCGCGGAGCTCAGCAAGGATAGCTAGCAGCAGCAGCAGCAGCAACAGCAGCAGCAGCAGCAGCAGCAGCAGCAAAGCTGAAGGAAGGAAAGCCTCCTCAAGGAGCAGCAGAAGCATAAAGACTTCTGCCTTATCCGAATCTAGGCGCCCTATTCGAAGCCTCGTCAGCAGCAGCAGCAGCAGCAGCAGCAGCAGCAGCAGCAACCACAGCAGCAGCAGCAGCAACAATGGTAGTATTAGCAGCAAGAGCCACATCGGTGTGGGGCTGCTGGCAGCGCATGCTGCTGCTGCTGCTGCTGCCAATGGGGATAGGACCCCCCTATGGCTACGGCCAGCTTCTTCCCCATTAAAGGTCTCCAAGGCCCCTTCTGCTGCTGCTGCTGCATGCAGCAACAGCAACAGCAGCAACAGCAACAGCAGCAGCAGCAGCAGCAGCAGCAGCAGCTTTTCGTGGTATGAAGCAGCAGCTCCCGGGTGTACAGACAACTTTCAGTTTGTTCATCCTCCTGCTAAGGTAGCAAGGGTAATTGAATTCCTTCGCCCCTTTGCTGCTGCTGCTGCTGCTCCTGATCCTGCTGCTCCTGCTGCTGCTAATGCTGCTGCTGGGCAGCAGCAGCAGCAAGTGCAGCAGCAATGGCAGCAACAGCGGGATAGGAGGATGAGGGAAGGGGAGCCTTCGGACCCCAATTCAATGGATATTGATGGACAGTTCCACAGCAGCAGCAGCAGCAGCAACAGCAGCAGCAGCAGCAGCAGCAGCAAGCCGCTGCCTCCTTGTATCTTAGTGCTGCAGGGCCCCTCTGGTTGCGGTAAGCGTTGGCTGCTGATGGCAGCAGCAGCTTCCTTAGGTCTAAATGTCTTAGAGTTCGATGAGGCTGCTGCTGCTGCTGCTGCTGCAGGCAGTAGAGCAGCAGCAGCAGCAGCAGCAACAGCAGCAACAGGAGGAGGGAGCCGATACACCGCAGGGGAGCCTTTGTCATTAGGTGCTGCTCTCTTGTCTTTCCTCTCTGAATCAAGTAGACGCCGCGCGTTACCCTTAGGCAGCAGCAGCAGCAGCAGCAAGAGCAGCAGCAGCAGCAGCAGCAGGAGTGGTGCTGCAGTAGTGCTGCTGCGGCAGCTACCTACAACTCTGCTGCAGCATTCCCCATCCTTTACGCGTCGTCTGCAGCAGCTGCTGCAGCACCGTCTACAGCCGTACGAACAGCAGCAGCAGCAGCACCCCCAACAGCAGCAGCAGCAACAGCAGCAGCAGCAGCAGCAGCAGAGGAGCGTCCAGCCCCTAGTAATATGTATAGGAGATAATTATGATGATTTGCTGCTGCTGCAGCGATTTATACAAATAAATAATTCAGGTGTATGTACAGTTAAGCTTAATCCTCCTACAGATATACAGGTTTATTTATTTATTTATTTATTTATTTATTTATTTATTTATTTATTTATTTATTTATTTATTTATTTATTTGTCTTTTTTTTGTGTGTCTTTGCTGCTGCACAGGTTAGACGTTTGCTGCAGCGAGTGCAGCAGCAAACAGTAACAGATCTACTGCAGCAGGGACGTGCTGCTGCTGCTGCACGTATTGCTGCAGCAGACACAGCAGCAATTGCTGCAGCAAGCAGAGGAGATATAAGACAGGCATTAGGTAGTCTACATCTTGCTGCTGCTGCTCCTGTTGCAGCACCTGCTGCTGCTGCTGCTGCTGCTGTTGCATCAGCAGCAGCGTCACAAACCCCTCCCCGGCGAGGAGGCGGGAGACAGAATGCTGCAGCAGCGGGAGGAGGAACAGCAGCAGCAGCAGCAGCAGCAGCAGCAGCAGCAGCAGCAGTATGGTGTAAGGATGTACAGTTGGCGTCTTTTCATGCCTTAGGGAAATTCCTCTATGGGAAAAGGCTCCCTTGCTGCACACAGCAGCAGCAGCAGCAGCAACAGCAGCAGCAGCAGCAGCAGACATTGGACTCCCTTACCCGTCAGTCCATGCTGCCGACTGCAGCAGCAGCAGCAGCAACAGCAGCAGCAGCAGCAGAGGAGACAGAACCTTCACGGGGTATTTGGGGAGGCATGGTGTGGGCTCCAGTCAATTGTAAGGCTCCTGCTGCTGCTGCTGCTGCTGCTGCTGCTCCTGCTGCAGTTGTTGCTGCTGCTGCAAGTGTACCATCCTTCAGCAGCAGTAGCTGCAACACTGCAGCAGGGAATACGATAGACGCTGCTGCTGCTGCTGCTGCTGCTGCTGCAGCGTCATCTGCTGCAGCAGCAGATGAAGGTTTGTGGGATGATGACCTCGACGACTTGCTGGCAGCAGTTGAGGAACAGCAGCAGCAACAGCTGCAGCAGCAGCAACAGCAGCAGCAGCAGCTGTTACGGGTGCACCAGCAACCGCAGCGCTTGGATTGGTCACGTGTTGCTGCTGATGCTGCTGCAGCAGTAGCAGCAGCAGCAGCAGCAGCAGCAGCACCTGAGGCTCCCGTGATCCAACAGCAGTCCCCGCACTACATACTAAATGGAGGTGAGTCTGCTGCTTCTGCTGCTGCTGCTGTTGCTGCTGCTGCTGTTACTGCTGCTGTTGTTGTTGCTGCTGCTGGTTCTGCTGCTGCTTCTGTTTGTATTGCTGCTGCTGGTGTTATTTCTATGCTTGCTGCCGCTGCTGCTGCTGCTGTACATCTTCGCTTGGTGCAACACCCTACTCTACTGTTGCTGCTGCTGCTGCTGCTGTTGTTGCTGCTGCTGCTGCAGGTACTAGTTGGTTATGGGCAGCAGGTGAATCTATCCGCAACTTTACTCCTTGTGGTTCTCCGTTGCTGCCTCCTCCTCCTGTTGCTGCTCCTTCAGCAGCAGCAGCTGCTGCTGCTGCTGCTGCAGCATCAGTAGGGGAGAAACAGCAGCAACAACAACAACAACAACAACAGCAGCAGCAGCAGCAGCAGCCACGGCAGCTAACATTCATAGAGTTATACCCTAAGCAGCAACGACCTCCTCTATACTTCTCTCCTGCTGCTGTGCTGCAGCAAACCCCCGTAGATCCTGTAGGGTTTGTGCTGCTGCTGCATGCAAATTATATACCTTTCTTTGATGATATAGAGGATGCTGCTGCTGCTGCTGCTGCATTTGCTGCTGTTGATGCTGCTGCAGCAACAGCAGCAGCAGGGAATAGATACAAAAGAAGTAACACAGGAGGAGACACATCTGCAGCAGCAGATGCATCTGCTGCTGCTGCTGCTGCAGAGTGCTGCGGCAGAGCTGTCTTAGACGCCAATCTACACCCCTGCTGTCCTTCCCGCAGCAGCAACGGCAGCAGCAGCAGCAACAGCAGCAACAGCAGCAACAGCAGCAGCAGCAGGAGCTGGGGCTTCGCCTTTAGTGGTAGTATAGTAGGGGATATAAGAAAGAAGCAGCAAGATGTTGCTGCTGCTTGGTCATCATATACCCGCAGTGTTCGTTTGCTGCTGCAGCAGCAGCATCTGCTGCCATCTGAACAGCAGCAGCAGCAGCAGCAGCAGATTGCTACAGCAGCAACAAGCTCTTCTTTTGCTGCTGCTGCTCGTGTCTTTTGGGGTTGCTGCCTAGATACATCAATAGGTGTATTTGCTGCTGATATTTTGTCTCCTTTGTGTCTCCTTTATCAGCAGCAAAGGAGACAACCTAATAAAAGACCTGCTGTTCTTGCTGCTGCTGCTGCTGCTGCTGCTGGTGGTGGTGGCTCTCTTCGATGGCCTGCAGCAGCAGCAGCAGCAGGTAGCTGCGGGGGGTTGTGCTGTTTCAGCCCCGATTGTTGGAGGTTGCTGCTGCATTGGGAAGGACCCCTGCAGCAGCACCTGCAGCAACTGCAGCAGCAGCAGCAGCAGCAGCAGCGAGGGGGGTTGTATGGGCAGCAAAAGAGGCAATGGAAGGAGACACAGGAGACAGAAGAAAATCTATTTAGCAGCAGCAGCAGCTGCTGCTGCTGCATTGCCCCTCCTTTGTCCATTCCCTGTTCTATTTGCTGCTCCTATCAGCAGCGGCAGCAGCAGCAGCAGCAGCAGCAGAGGCAGTTTGTCAACGTATTACCGTATACAGCAGCAGCAACAGCAGCAGCAGAAGCAGCAGCAGCAGCAGGAGTGCAGCAGCAGAGTATAGAAGGAGACAGTATAAAGAAGGAGACAGAAGAAATAGATGATATTGAGGATTAATAAACACAGATTATCAACTATACTATAGACAGTAGCAGCAGCAGCAGCTGCAGCTGCAGCAGCTGCAGCTGCAGCAGCTGCAGCTGCAGCTGGAGTTGCTGCTGCCGCTGCTGCATTAACTGTATTTCTTCCTAGGCACCTGTGCTATATCCGCTTACCCTTTTTAACATCATATGCAGCAGCTGCTGCTGCTGCTGCAGTAGCAGCAGCTGCAGCAGCAGCAGCAGCTGCTGCTGCTGCTGCAAGGGTCTCTATGATGAGACAACGCGAGAGCGTTAAGAGGCCCTGTTAATCTTGTACAACAAAAACATAAATAAATAAATAAATAAATAAATAAATAAATAAATAAATAAATAAATAAA
>NW_013563712.1:10445-17945 GCF_000499605.1 Eimeria maxima | reverse complement strand
GCTGCTGCTCTTGCTGCAGCCGCTGCTGCTCCTCTAGTTCTTTTTGCTTCCTCTGTCTCTCTGCCTCTTCTTTTTCTTTTCTTTCTTTCTCTTGCTGCAGCTGCTGCTGTCGTCTCTTCTCCTCCTCTATACGCTGCTGCTCCAGTAACGCCTGGCGTCTTGCTGCCTGCAGCAGCAGCAGCAGCAGCAGCAAAAGCAGCAGCAGCAGTGACAGTTCAGCAGTAGACTAATAGCAGCAAAAGAAGCAATCAAACTGAATGCAGCAGCAGCAGCTGCTGCTGCTGCTGCAGAAGCAGCAGCAAACACATAACAGCCAGGTCCTCTGAAGCAGCAGCAGCAGCAACAGCAGCAACATCAACAGCAGCAACAGCCGCAACAGCAGCAGCAGCAACAGCAGCAGCAGCAGCAGCACCTCTTCTTTCTCCTTGCGCTCTCGTTCTGCCTGTTGCCTAAGGGCCTCCAACCTCTCAGCTTCCTTCCGCTCCTCTGTACACAGCAGCAGCAGCAGCAGCAGCAACAGCAGCGGCAACAGCAACAGCAACAGCAGCAACAACAACAGCAGCAGCAACAACAGCAGCAACAACAACAGCAGCAGAAGCAGGAACGCATACGGAATGTTCACGGAACATCTAGTAGGGGAAATGCTGATGGTGCTACTGTTGCTGCTGCTGCTACTGTTGCTGCTGTTGCTGCTGTTGCTGCTGCTGCTGCTGCTGTTGCTGCTGTTGCTGCTGTTGCTGCTGCTGCTGCTGCTATACCTTCTTCCTCTAGCAATTGCTGCTGCAGCAATTCGTTCCTCGCCCTTTGCGTTTCCTCTATAAGCTGCTTGAAGGGGGAGACACTCTTCCCTCTTGCTGCTGCTGCTGCTGCTGCTTTTGCTGCTGTTGCTGCTGCTGCTGGAGTTACTATGGGTGTCTTGATGACACCGATGCTGTTGCTGCTGCTGCTGCTGCTGCTGCTGCTGCTGCTGGATTCATCGAAGGGTTTCCAAGCAGCAACGGACGTCAGCAGCATTTGCTGCTGCGCGTCAACAGTACAGACAGCAGCAGCTGCTGCAGCTGTAGCAGCAGCAGCAGCTCTATCTGTTGCTGTTGATGCAGACTCCTCCTCTTCTGCTGCACCTACTGCTGTTGCTGCTGCTGCTGCTGGTGGTCCTGCTGCTGCTGCTGCTGCTGCTGTTATGCGCGGTGGCTCGAACATTCGCAGATCTAAGCGAAACATTCTCTTGGGGTTTGCCCTAAACGCAGCAGCTGCTGCTGCTGCTGCTTCTTCTTCTGCTGCTGCTTCTGCTGCTGCTGCTGCTGCTGCTGCTGCTTCTGCTTCTCTCTGCGCTGCTGCTGCTCTGCGGCTTGACAACTCAGCAGCAGCAGCAGCAGCAGCATATTCGTCTGCACGGGGTGGGGGAGCAGCAGCAGCTTCTTCTTTTGCTTCCGAAGCAGCAACAGTCTGCAGCAGCAAACGCATGCATGCGCTGCTGCTGCTGTTGTTGTTGTTGCTGCTGCTGGAGGGTGCTGCTGCCCCTGCTGCTGCTGAACCAGGCCATCTCCACCTCCCGAACAGTGTCCACGAGCTCCGCTGCTGCTGCTGCTGCTGCTGCTCCAGCTGCTGCTGCTGTTGCTGCAAATAAGGCTGCGCCCCACCAGTGGGCGGCTTCCCCTCCAGCGCTGTTGCTGCTGTTGCTGCTGCTGCTGTTGTTGTCGCTGCTGCTGCTGCGCTGCCACCTTGCTGCCTCCTCCAGGTAGCAGCAGGAAGGAACGGGATATCCGCAAGCAGCTGCAGCAGCGGGGATAGTCGCCGCTGCTGTTGCTGCTGCTTCTGCTGCTGCTGCAGTTGTTCGTTTTGCCGCTGCCCCTCCATCTTCTGCTGCTGCTGCTCCTGCTTCAGCATCGGCTGCAGCTGCTGCTGCTCCTGCTTCAGCATCGGCTGCAGCTGCTGCTGCTCCTGCTTCTGCTGCTCCTGCTTCTGCTGCTCCTGCTTCTCCTCCTTCAGCATGGGTTGCTGCTCCTGCTTCTGCTGCTGCTGCTGCTGCTGCTGCTCCTTTAGCAGCTGCTCAGATGCAGTTGGTTCAGCTTTTACTGCTGCTGCAGCAGCAGCAACAGGAGTGCCCTCACCGAGTGCTGCTGCTTCTGCTGCATTTGCTGCTGCTGCTGCTGCTGCTGCTGCAGTGTTTGTTGCTGCTGATACTGCTGCGTTGGTTGCTGCGGTGTCTGCAACTGCTGTTGCTGCTGCTGCTGTATTTGCTGCTGCGGTATCTGCTGCTGTTGCTGCGATATTTGTGTCTTCAGCTGCTGCTGCTGCTGCTGCTGCTGCTGCATGCGCTGCACACGTTTTTGCTGCTGCATCTGCCACAGCTGCTTCTGTTGCAGCTGCTGCTGCTGCTTCTGTTGCTGCAGCTTCTGCTGCAGCACTTGATGCAACATCTTCTGCTGCTGCAGTTGTTGCTGCTGCAGCTTCTGCTGCAACATCTTCTGCTGCTGCAGCCTTGCTTGCTACTGCAACGTTCGTTGCTGCAGCTTCTGCTGCTGCTGCTTCTTTTGCTGCAGCTTCTGCTGCTGCGGCTTCTGCTGCTGCGGCTTCTGCTGCTGCGGCTTCTGCTGCTGCGGCTTCTGCTGCTGCAGCTTGTCGCGCTGCAGCTTCTGCTGCTGCTGCATCTCTTGCTGCAGCTTCTGCTGCTGCTGCATCTCTTGCTGCAGCTTCTGCTGCTGCTGCTTCTTTTGCTGCGGCTTCTGCTGCTGCAGCTTTCTTTGCTGCAGCTTCTGCTGCTGCAGCTTCTCTTGCTGCAGCTTCTCTTGCTGCAGCTTCTGCTGTTGCAGCTTGTCTTGCTGCTGCTTCTGCTGCTGCTGCTTCTGCTGCTGCTGCGTTTCTTGATGCAGCTTCTGTTACTGCAGCTTTTCTTGCTGCATCTTCTGCTGCTGCTGCTTGTTTTGCTGCAGCCTCTGCTGCTGCTGCTTGTCTTGCTGCAGCCTCTGCTGCTGCAGCTTCTGCTACTGCTGCTTCTGCTGCTGCAGCTTCTGCTGCTGCTGCTACTGCAGCTGCTGCTTCTGCCACTGCAGCCTCTACTGCTGTAGCTTCTGCTGCTGCAGATTCTGCTGCTGCTGCTGCTGCAGATTCTGCTGCTGCTGCTGCTTTTGCTGCAGCTACTGCTGCAGCACCGTCTGTTGCTGCAGCATCTGCTGCTGCTGCTTCTCCCGTTGTTGCTTCTGCTGGTTCTGCTGCTGTACTTTCTGCTGCTGAACTTCCTGCTGCTGCTGCTGCTGCTGCTGCTTCCGTCCCTGCAGCCTGTGCACCTACCGCTTCTGTTGCTGCAACTTCTGCTGCAGCTTCTGCTGCTGCAGCTGCTGCTGCTGCAGCTGCTGCCGTAGCAGACTCCGTTGTTGCTGCAGCATCCAGGGTCGCTGCTTCTGCTGCTGCAGGTTCTGCTGCTGCAGGTTCTGCTGCTGCAGCTTCTGCTGCTGCAGCTTCTGCTGCTGCAGGTTCTGCTGCTGCAGCTTCTGCTGCTGCAGGTTCTGCTGCTGCAGGTTCTGCTGCAGCTGGTTCTGCTGCTGCAGGTTCTGCTGCAGCTGGTTCTGCTGCTGCAGGTTCTGCTGCTGCTCCAGGTTCTGCTGCTGCAGGTTCTTCTGCTGCAGGTTCTGCTGCTGCAGGTTCCGCTGCTGCAGGTTCGGTTGCTGCTGCTGGTTCTGCTGCAGCAACAGGAGCTGCTGCTGCAGGTTTTGCTGCCATAGCTGCTGCTGCTGCTGCTGTTGCTACAGGTTTTGCTGGTGCAGCTTCTACTGTTGCTGCTGCTTCTGCTGCTGCTGCTTCTATTGCTGCAGCCTTTGCTGCTGCTGCTTCTGCTGCAGCAGCAACAGCAACTTTAGCATATGCTCTTGCTGCCTCCACTGTCCTTGCTCGTGCTGCTGCTGCTTCTGCTGCTGCTGCTTTTGCTTCTGCTGCTTCTGCAGCTGCTGTTGCTGCAGCTTCTGCTGCAGCTGCTTCACGAGCTGCAGCTTCTGCGGCTGCAGCTTCTGCTGCAGCTGCTTCTGCTGCTGCAGCTTCTGCGGCTGCAGCTTCTGCTGCAGCAGCCTCTGTTGCTGCAGCTCCTGCTGCTGCACCTTCAGCTGCTGCAGCTCCTGCTGCTGCACCTTCTGCTGCTGTATCTACTCCTGCTGCAACTTCCGTTGCTGCAGCAACAGGTTCTGCTGCTGTATCTTGTGCTTCTGCCGCTTCTGTTGCTGCAGCAGCTGCTGCTGCCGGTTCACCTTCTGCTGCTGCGGCTTCTGCTGCTGCAGCTCCTGCTGCTGCATGCGCGGCCTTAGGTTCTGCTGCTGCTGCTTCTCCTGCTGCTGCTTCTGCTTCTTCTGATGCTGCTGCTGCAGCTCCTCTTGCTGCACTTTCGTCCTGCTGCTTCTCTGCTGCTGCTGCTTCACTTATCGCTGCTGCTGCTTCTGCTGCTGCTGCTGCTGCTGCAGAAGAAGCTTCAGCTGCTGCACTTCCTGCTACTGTTTCATCTTTTGCTGCTGCTGCTGCTTCTGCTGCTGCTGCTGCTGCTGCTGCTGCTGCTGCCTTTGTATCCTCCGCGCTCATGTCCGAAGCAGCAGCATCTGCTGAATCAGTTAATCCTTCGTCGTCGTCTGCTGCTGCTGCTGCTGGTGTTGCTGCTGCACTTGGTGCCTCTGTGCTGCTGCTGCTGCTGCTACTGCTACTGCTGTTGTTGCTGCTGCTGCTGCTTCGGCGTTCAGCAGCAGCAGCACCTACTGCTGCTGCTGCTGCTGCATTAGATGCAGGTCTGTTTCTGCTTGCGCAGCCACCCATTGTTGCATACTCAGAAGAGCTGCTGCTGCTGCTGTCCGCTGCCTCATGTCTGCTGCTGCTGCTGCGCTTGCTGCTGCTGTTGCTGCTGATGCTGCAGTCACTGTCTTCCCCGCTGCTGTACTCGCCGTTGCTGCTGCTGTCGCTTGAGCCAGACATTTTGCTGCGGCTGAAGGATTGCTGCTGCTGCTGCTGCAGGATTGCTGCTGCTGCAGCTGCTGTTGTTGTTGCTGCTGCTCCTGCAGCAGCAAGGGCGCAGCACTGCTGCTGCCGCTACCTTCTGGGTGTACTGTTAGATACCCCACAGTACGCTACCTAAATCCTGCTGCTGCTGCTGCTGCTGCAGCATAACAACTGCAACAACAGCAGCAGCAGCAGCAACAGCAGCAGCTAACACTCGGGGCTCGGGTATCACTGCCGACCTGTTGCTGCTGCTATCACCGCCGCTGCTGCGGCTGCTGCTGTTGCTGCTGCTCCTGCATGCAGTTTATATAAACATAAATAGTATATATTTTATTATTTAATTTATTTTTAACTCCTTTTTTGCTGCTGCATGCATGTATGCATGCATGCAATGGGGCTGTCGGCAGCTCTGCATGCGCCCTCTTGCTGCCTTTGCTGCCGTTGTTAGCAGCAACAAATAAATAAATAATAATTTAATTTAATTAATTAATAATATAATAATTAAATTATTATTTAGTTAATTATATTAAATTAAATTATATATAGTGCTGCAGCAACAGCAGCATCTGCTGCTGCTGCAGTACCAGCAGCAGCAGCAGCAGCATATGTGCCTTGGCAGCAGGAGGTGGGTATACACCTGAGTTTATGTGTAACAAGACATCTGCCAATGTCTTCGTGTGCTGCAGTTGCTGCTGCTGTTGTTGCTGTTGTTGCTGCTGTTGCTGCTCTTGTTGCTGCTATTGGTATTGTGCTGCTATGGCTGTTGCTGCTGCTGTTAATGTTGCTGCTGCTGCTGCTGGTGCTGCTGCTGCTGCTGCTGCTGTGTCTGGTGCGTCTCTATACTTCTCTATCGTTGTTCTTCTGTATATCTACCCTTATCTACAAAACGAAGCAGCAGCAGCAGCAGCAAAAGCTGCATGCAGAAGCAGCAACAACTGCATGCAGCAGCAGCTACGGGTAAAGGGAGCAATAGCAGGCAGCAGCAGCTGCTGCTGCTGCTGTTGCTGTTGCTGCTAGTAAACTACGCTGCACTAATAAAAGTTTTTTGTCTAAATAATTCGTCAATGCCTTTTGCTGCTGGCTGCTGCTGCAGCACTTGCTGCAACAGCAACAACGGCAACAGCAGCAACAGCACTTGCTGCAGCAGCACCTGCTGCAGCAGCACTTGCTGCACCAGCAACAACAACAACACCAGCAGCAGCACTTGCTGCAGCAGCAAAATATCAGTTGTTGCCTGCTGCTGCTGCTGCTGTTGCTGCTATGGGTGCAGCGCTGTATTGCTGCTTCTTCCCCATCCCTCTCCTGCTGCTGCTGCTGCAGCTGCTGCTCTTGCTGCTGCTGCAGCTGCTGCTCTTGCTGCTGCTGCAGCTGCTGCTTTTTATTTTAATAATATTAGTAAATAATTTAATAACACCAAGAGGCAGCAGGTGGGGTTTGCTGCTGCTGCTGCTGCAGATAAGAGGGACACCAATGGAGTGTACGTACACCTCAACAGCAACCTGCAGCATTGCTGCTAGGTCTCGTTGTATTGCTGCTCTCCCTTCTTCTTCTGCTGCTGTTGCTGCTTCTGCTGCTGCTGCTGTTGTGCCTACTATCTCCTCTAGCTGCAGCAGACACACAGCAGCACCTGCTGCTGCAGCACGAGAGAACAGCAGCAGCAGCTGCTGCTGCGATCTCCCCACAGCAGCATCCATTATATCTGCAGCAGCAGCAGCAAAACAGTGGGGTTGCTGCTGCAGCTGCTGCTGCAGCAGCTGCTGCAGCACAGGCAGCAGCAAACTACCCTCAGGTGTATCGTCACCTAATATTAATATACATATTGGCTCCCCTCTCCTCTCTCCCCTCCTCCAGCAGCAAATGCTGCTCCTGTTGCTGCTGCTGCTGTTGCTGTTGCTGCTGCTGCTGCTGCTGCTGCTGCTCTCTCCCCTCCTTGAGCAGCAGGATGAGCAGCAACACTGCAGCCGCAGCCGAGGCAACCCGGAGGCCCCCAGCAACTCCTTATGAAGAGCAGTACAGCTGCTGCTGCTGCTGCTGCTGCTGCTGCTGCTACTGCTGCTGCTGCTGCTGCTGCTGCTGCTGTTTAGGTGTCTCTTGAGGGCAGCAGCAGTTGCTTTGTTGATTGCTGCATTGAACTCATCTAAGACACCATCCGCTGCTTCAGGGAATACAGCAGCAGCAGCAGCAGCAGCAGCAGCAGCAGCAGGTTGTGGTGCCTGCAGCAGCTGCAGATCCTGCTGCTGCTGCTGCTGTTGCTGCTGCTGCAGCAATGCATGCAGCTGCTGCAGGGAGAGAGGAGACAGCTCCTTAAATAGACAACTCAATGACTGGGGGGGCCCCCACCTCCATACAGCAACAACATATATTGCTGCTGTTGCTGCTGCTGCTGCTGTTGCTGCTGTTGCTGCTGCTGATGTCATGCTAGCAGCAGCAGCAGCAGCAGCAGCACGAGCCCTGATATCTCGGCATTCAAGAAGCAACGCTTTTAATAATTGATGCTGCTGTGCTGCAGCACGTTTGCTGCTGCTGCTG
>NW_013563712.1:5445-7945 GCF_000499605.1 Eimeria maxima | reverse complement strand
TCCTGCTGCTGCTGCTGTCGTTGCTGCTGCTGTTGCTGCTGCTGTTGCTGCTGCTGTTGTTGCTGCTGTTTTCCTTGTTTATATTGATAGTATAAGAGTTGCTGTTGTTGTTGGTATTGCTGCTGCTGCTGCTGCTGCTGCTGCTGGCTATACTATTTAAATGTATGTTTTCTTCTGCTGCTGCTGTTGCTGCTGCTGCTGCTGCTGCTGCTGCTGCTGCTGCTGCTTTAGATCGTTCAATAGCATCTAAAGGTCCATAGAATGCCTGCAGCAGCACCAATCCTTTTTTTTCTTTTTCCTGCTGCAGCAAGCTCTCTGCTTCCCGCAGCAGCAGCTGCTGCTCCCCTATTGCTCTATTTAGTTCTGCTGCTGCTGCTGCTGCTGCTGCTGCCTCAGCTTGCCGCTGCTCCTCTTGCTGCTGCAATAATGCTGCAGCAGGAATGCCACGACATGCCCGCAAAAATGCATGCAAACGCTCCTGTAGAGGTACAGCTCGTGCTGCTGCTGCTGCTGCTGCTGCTACACCACGCTGCAGGCAGCAGTGCAGCAAAGAACAACCAGCAGCAGCAGCACGAAACGGTGCAGCAGCAACTGCAGCAACAACAGCAGCAACAACAACAGCACACGTATATATATACATGTATACTAAATATATAACAACAGCAGCAACAACAATAACAACAACAGCAGCAACAGCAGCAACAGCAGCAACAGCAGCAACAGCAGCAACAGCAGCAGCAGCAGCAGCAGGAGGTAATACCTGTAATAGGATCTTTAATAAATAATAATAAGGAAGGAGGAAGAGACAAAAGAAAGAAAAGAAAAACATAAAAAAAAGAAGGATTATTCAGCAGCAGCAACTCTGCTGCTCTTAATCCTTCTCTAGCAGCAGCAGCAGCAGTTGCTGCTGCTCCTGCTGCTCCTCCTGCTGCTGCACCTGCTGCACCTCCTGCTCCTATTACAATTCCTGCAGCATTACCTACTGCAGTTCCTGCTGCTGCTGTATTTCCTGCTGCTGCTGCTGCTGTATTTCCTGCTGCTGCTGCTGCTGCTGCTGCTGCAGTACCAATGAGGTGTATAGGGAGGGTAAAAGATAGACATTTTCCTTGGCATTTAATAATAATTTTTATTTCTTCTTTTTTTCCCTCTAATAAATAAATTATATTATTTATTCCTCCTTTACCTCCTATACCTATTGTCCATTGAACCTGCAGCAGCAGCAGCAGCAGCAACAGCAGCAGCAGCAACAGCAGCAGCAGCAGCAGCAGCAGCAGCAGTATGATGATATGATGATGAGCAGCAACAACAACAGCAACAACACCATCATGCACAGCAGAACAGCAGCAGCAGCACCACCACAGCAGCAGCAACAGCAGCAACAGCAACAGCAGCAGCAGCAGCAGCAGCAGCAACAACAGCAGCAGCAAATACCTTAGCAGTAAGTCCATGCTGTATAGACAGCTGAGGCTTAAAAGAGAAGAGAAGATTATAATAATTAAATAAACAAATATATCTGCAGCAAACAGCAGCATCTGCAGCAGCAACAAGAAGAGACAATTGGATCTCTTGTCTTTTTATATATAATAAAGGAGACATTTTATATCTATATGCTGCTGCTGCTGCTGCTGCTGCTGCTGATGCTGCTGATGCTGATGATGCTGATGATGGATCTCCTGCTGCTGCTGCTGCTGCTGCTGTTTCTGTTGGTTGTTTTGACCCCACATATACAGATGAGCTTGAACTGCTGCTGCTGCTGCTGCTGCTGCTGCTGCTGCTGCTGCTGCTGCTGCTGCTGTTGCTGCTGCTGCTGCTGCTGCTGCTGCTGCTGCTGTTAGCTAGGGTAGGGTGTGCTATATGCAACAAGAAATAGGTGCCTATACACCTAATAGCAGCAAATAACTGCATAAAAGAAGAATAAATAAGAGGAAAAAGAGACAAAAAAGATATATTTGCTGCATTTGTATGTATAGACAACAAAGAAGATCTATAAGGAGACAAAAAGGAGACACCTAATCTTATTAAGGAAAAATATCTAAAATCCTGCATACATATACACATACATTTATTTATTTATTTATTTATTTATTTATTTATCTTATTTATTTATTTATTTTATTTATTTATTTATTTTATTTATTTTGTTTATTTTATTTATTTTATTTATTTTATTTATTTATTTTATTTATTTTATTTATTTATTTTATTTATTTTATTTATTTTATTTATTTATTTTATTTATTATAAGAATAAAAAAGGAGACAATAAAAAAGGAGACAAAAAAGGAGACAAAAAAAAGGAGAAAAAAAAGGAGAAAAAAAAAGGACAAAAAAAAAGGAGACAAAAAAAAGGGAGACAAAAAAAAAGGAGACAAAAAAAAAAAGACAGCTAATAAACTTACGAATGGCCTAAATGCTGTAAAAAGGAGACAATAAAAAAGGAGACGAAAAAAAAAGAGACAAAAAAGGAGACAAAAAGAGGAGAAAAAAAAAAAAAAAAAAAT
>NW_013563712.1:0-2500 GCF_000499605.1 Eimeria maxima | reverse complement strand
CCCTGGGGGCTCCCTCGGGGGCCCCCTGGAGGGCAATCTTAGGGGCCCCCTTGAGAGTTCCTTTGGGGCATATCTTGAGGTTTTCTTATGGGGCCCCCCAGGGGGCCCCCATTAAGCCTCCAAATGTGCTGCTGCAGCAGTTTAGTACCCCCTTCTATGCCTCCCCGGGGGGCCCCCCCTCGAGGGTCTCCTATTTAGGGTTTATATTAAGACACAAACAGGCAACAAGGGGCAACAAGGGGCCCCCTAAGACCCTCACCGGGGGCCCTTCAAATACTGTCTGCTGTGCATACTCGGGGGCCCCCCATGGTGGCCCCCTAGCTTTTATGGGGTCTAATAGGAGGGGATTTCTTACAGGATTAGGCAGCAGCAACAGTACCCTTTCTTGTTGGGGGGGCCCCCTTACCTATAATAGCCTTAATAATAATAAAATAAATAATAAAAAAGAAGAAAAAGAGGAAAAAAAGACAAAAATATTTTCTTACCTAAAGAGGCCCTATTATGTACTTGGAGAAGATGGCAACTTCAAGATTGAATCCAGGTATCTAGGGTTTAGGGTTTAGGGTTTAGGGTTTAGGGTTTAGGGTTCAGGGTTTAGGGTTTAGGGTTTAGGGTTATTGATTTTTCGTGCATGCAGTGTATGATGTCTGGCGAGTGCAGCAGCTGCTGTTGTTGATTTGCTGCTGCTGTTCTTGCTGCTAGTGTTGCTGCTGCACCTGCTGTTGCTGCTGCTGCTGTTGCTGCTGCTAGTGTTACTGTTGCTACACTGCTGCTACTGCTGTTACTACTACTACTACTCCTACTGCTGCTGCTGCTGTTACTGCTGCTGCTGCTGCTGCTGCTGCTGCTGCTGCTGCTGCTGCTGCAGGGACCCTCCAGCTGAGGCAATATATGAGGGTTGGGCAGATTTAATAGAGGAGGAGGAGCGTCTATGGGGTGCAGCAGCAGCAACAGCAGCAAAAGAGGTAATAAAAGGAGAAAAAAAATTAACAATAAAAGAAAAAGTTAACGAAAGAATAATAAAAGGAAGAAAAGCATTAATTACTGATTATGCATTTAAGCAACCTTTATGTAAATATACACTTATTATTGTTCGAACTAAACAAGGTACCTAAACCCTAAACCCTAAACCCTAAACCCTAATATAAACCCTAAACCCTAATATAAACCCTAAACCCTAAACCCTAGGAAAAGCATTAATTATGGATTATGCATTTAAATACTCTTTATGTAAATATACACTTATTATTGTTAGACCTAAACAAGGTATGTATATAAACCCTAAACCCTAAACCCTAAACCCTAAACCCTAATATAAACCCTAATAAAAGCATTAAACCCTTAATGTTGTGGTGTATGTACACCTAAATTAGGTCCTTATTGTGATTTAATGAAGAAAGATGAAGAAAGATTACAATCATTAATTAAAAAAATAAGATTTAAATATGATTCCTCTATCCTAGAAATTAGAGATGTTAAGATGAAGGTATATAAACCCTAAACCCTAAACCCTAAACCCTAAACCCTAAACCCTAAACCCTAATAAACCCAAATAAACCCTAATATAAAGATTATTTCAATATCATTCTTCTTTTATATAAGATATGTAAACCCTAAACCCTTAAACGTATTAATAGACGAACAACCCTGCATGTCATTTGCTGTTGCTGTTGCTGCTGCTGCTGCTGCTGCTGCTGCTGCTGCTGCTGCTGCTGCAGGTAAATATGCCTCTATGCGAAGTATTTATTGCTGGTCCTTTTCCTGGTACTGTAAGAATCTTCTATGCTAGAGGAGCAACATTACAGGTATTATATATATCTCCTGCTGCTGCTGCTCCTGCTGCTGCTGCTGCTGCTGCTGTTGCTGCTGCTTCTTATACTCCTCCTCTTGAAGAATTCCTTCTTCATCCCATATAGACTACCTAAACCCTAAACCCTAAACCCTAATTACAACAACAACAACTACTACTACTACTACTACTACTACAACTATACAGGAGAAGCAGCAACATCTGCTGCTGCTCCTTCTTCTTCTTATAATCCCCTATTTCTTCTTCTTATTCTTATTCTTCTTCCTCCTCCTCCTTCCTCCTCCTCCTTCTTGTGTTTTTTTTTTCTTTTTTCTTCTTAGTATCGTGTCCGTCCTCGTTTTCGTACAATCTGTGAATTATTAGAAAAAGATGAAAGATTACAACAAAAATACGGAGGAGGAGGATGTCCAGGTCTATTCCCTACATGGGATCAAGGAGGAATTCTTGAAGAAATTGATGAATGTATTAATCAACCACCACAACATTTAGAGGTAAATTTAGGGTTTAGGGTTTAGGGTTTAGGGTTTAGGGTTTAGGGTTTAGGGTTTAGGGTTTAGGGTTTAGGGTTTAGGTAGTGTAGTATTCCATACATGGGGTCAAGGAGGAATTCTTGAAGAAATTGATGAATGTATTAATCAACCACCACAACATTTAGAGGTAAATATATATATATATATATATATATATATA
>NW_013563711.1:1524-4124 GCF_000499605.1 Eimeria maxima | reverse complement strand
GATAGGGCTACATGCCTGCACAGAATCCGTGCAAACCGAGGGTCAGGACAGGCTTCTTTTTTCACAATTCTTCTGCATCCCTAGTGCTTGACTGGAATAAAACAATAGTAGAGGCCAGCGCATCTGGGTCTGCGCTGTCCGCTGCGGGTATTGCAATATCTTGCCAGAAGAGGTATACGCATTCCACAAGACGTGCCTTCAATCATTACTGCTGAAGAGTAGCCTGCAGGCCAAGTCAAGTGGAACTACAAAAGCTAACAAGTAGCAGTATGTGCTCCAGAAGACCCCTTCTATTTACTGGAAAATCAGAATGCATGACGATCTGGGTGGAGCGTGCTGCAGCGCACAGGAGCTGCTGCTTAGCTCTCGCCTCAGCAGTAGGTTGCCAAAGGTGGCAGATATCAGATGGCACTGTTGACGCCGTGAAGCGGATACGAACTGTTTGGCAGCGCAGCTTGCTGCAGCAGCAACAGCTACCCAAGTAGTCGTTACTAGCGATCCCACAAACTAATTACTATTACGAAGCTTTAGGTCATCTGCTATCCCTCGGTTCATTCAAAGGCAACCTTCTGGACGTTATGCACTAGTAGTCACAAATAGTAGACACAAAGTGAACGAGTGCGGTGTTTCCCGAACCATCAGCTGGTGTTGCCATCGCTGCCACGACTCCAAATGAGCTGTAGAACAGCCCTGTAGGCAACGTTTCGTGGGTTGGGAATATCCAACTGCACGTAGCATGCCTGCTGAAGGCATCAGCATGCCCTAGGAAGACTGATGGTAAATAGTCCCTCACGTACAAACGACGCAGGAGCGTAGCAGTAGCTACAGACAACACACGCGATAAAAATGCACTGGTGTTTCGGGTTCAGGAAGGGAGGCACCGCGGAGTCTTGTAAGCGTGCCAGTTGTCTAATGAGCCCTTGGATTCACTTTTTAGAACTTGCACTAGTTTGTTTGAAGCGAGAGTCATCCTCTTCCCAGAGAATCCACGAGGGATTCTCAAAAATGCAGCTGTTTCTCAGGTTGGAGAGGATATCCCTCTTCAATTGAATTACAGTTCCATTTGATGGACGCTTTCCCGTCTTGTAGATAGTCAGTGCGGCACTTAACTGCTGGATAAGCTCAACTATACCTTCGGTGACACGCTGCGTGTTAGTCCTTGGTTCAAAATTAAAATCCGTATGGAACCGTCCAACGAAATCTGACCACCAGATTTTGGCATCCATTTTCTTCCCTAGGAGCACCAGCGTACTCACCACGTAGTCAAAAACCATGACCATTGACGCCAGCTTTCTAACAATGTAGAACGCATTCGTCCTAGAAGGGGGACCGGCTAGCTTCTTGCACGCATAGGCGACCAAGCCTGTGCAGTCAGCCATCAGCTGCTGTACATCTTTGGCGTTTAACGAAGGCTTGGCAAATAACTCGCGCATCGAAAGGAAATTTGACATTGGACCGCCCTTAGGGATCTTGCTTACAAAAGCACCAAAGCCATCGAAGGTTTTCGTGACATTTTTGGGACTTACTTTGGGGAGTCGCACAAAAGGATGAAAACTGTCCCTCCCTTCTGCAGCCAGTTCCTCTTCTGAAATCACATTTGCCACCATTTGACCTGCAGATGTTGAGGGCTGTAAAACATCACCAACATCATCTACCCGTTCTTCCGCCTGCTGCGCCCCTTCTCTCACTAAAGTCTCCTCTTGCAGCAGTTCTTGAACCGATGCCATTTTGGCTGTACCCTGCTCGGCATCCATAGTCGAGTCGGCACCCATAGACGAGTCTACTACACTTTCCTCCGACTGAGCCCCGTCTCTCACCAAAGTGCCCTCTCCTCTCACCAAAGTCTCCTCTTGCAGCAGTTCTTGCTCAGATGCCAGTTTGGCTCCACCCTGCTCGGCATCCGTAGATGAGTCTACCACATTTTCCTCCTGCTGCTCCCCTTCTCTCTCTAAAGTCTCCTCTTGCAGCAGTTGTTGATCAGATGCCAGTTTGCCTGCATCCTGCTCGGCACCTGTAGTTGAGTCCACCACATTTTCCTCCTGCTGCGCCCCGTCCCTCGCTAAACTTTCCTGTTGCAGCAGTTGTTGATCAGATGCCAGTTTGTGTGCACCCTGCTCGGCAACTTTAGATGAGTTATATCCCGCCGCCCCACCATCATCGGATTCAAATGATGCCCCTGTATGTACTGCTGCTTCACTTGTTGAGGCGTCTTCTGGACAGTCTGTTAGCCCCATGCGTATTGGGCTATTATGCAAGGATTGTCCCCCTGGGGGTCCCTGCTCTTCTGCTTTTGGGGAACTTCCTTCTACATCTCGGGACAGCCAGTCTTCAGGACTTTGGCCTTTGGCATCAGATCCTGAACTGGCCCTAGGGCTGGACGCCAACCTAGCGCTAATGGATACCTTTGGTGAAGCGCTTGGTGAGGGAATTACTCGGGTGGACGCGCTTCCTAAAGAATCGTTACTGATGCGCCGTCGTGCAGACTTCCTTTTTGGGGCAGCAGCAGGCAACCACGCCGTCCCTTCAGACCTAGACATCTCCCCTTGCGACGAGTAATTCAACGTATGGCCGCCCAATAGTTGACTTTGTTCACGTGCACT
>NW_013563711.1:0-1424 GCF_000499605.1 Eimeria maxima | reverse complement strand
ACTCATGGGTGAGACCTCGTGCCCCCGCTTGCAACGGCTGTAAACTATTCTCTCTCGCGCGTTCAAATGCTTCTCCGGAGTCTTTCAACATGAGGAACAACCTAGCCTTCTTCGCTTCTGGCGGCTCATCAGGCTCGGAAACATCCTGTGAGAGCCCAAGTTCCTCCCTTAACTCCAAACAACCTTCCAAAATGCTTTCAAGGTCGTTTTCTTCCCCATAATCAGACAAGTGCCGCTGCACTAGCCCTGTTGCTCTTCTGTCGCTGCGATGGATCTTACAGAAGGCTAGCCAAGCAACAATAACCACAAGTGCCGCTGTGGAAGCCAATATGGAGGCAACCCTGGAGAGCTTGTGGACGGGTCGTTCTTTGCGTAATCCAGCCCCGAGCCTGAACCGAATCTTGTCCGACAGCAAAATATCAATCGGGGAACCAACGCTTACTGAACCTCCTACCTCATGGGATAACGAAGAAACAATCGGGTTCCATGCTCTTTCCAACTTTGGCGGGTGTGCCTCGCCCACTGCACGCGGAGGCATTTCCGCATCAGGACAGCCAAACTTACAGTGTGGGTCGGCAATTGAGAGACTTTGCGAAGACAAAAGTGAACTTATGCACCTCGAAAATGCCTGGGCCAACAGTTTGCACAGTCTTCTGTGGTGTGTCCTTCGGGATCAGATGTGGCCGTGACAGGCAGGGTGGGGACCGATCGGCAAATCGCGGTACTGTGGTGAAATGCAGACTTACTATTGTGGGGAATTAACTCGCTCCGTTAGAACGGAATATTTTCCATGTTACGTACAATATCCGAATGGCAAGAGAAATCTATGAACTAACTTCTGTCGTGCAAATGGCATCAGTCGGTGCTGTGCATGACAGGAAGGGTCGACGAGAAACCTGTGCATCAACTTGCCATCCTATTCATTTCCACAGAATATAATGGTGTCAATTCACGCTGGTGAGTAAAATGAAAGCGCATTAGAATGAGTGTGAGCAGACAATTTACTCGGTCGGTGAGGATCGACGAGTGGAGCAGTGAACACGTGGGACGATCCCGCCCCTCTCGCGCAGCATCACCGGCACCGCTGACTACGGAATACACCGAAGGGGTATATAATGTTTAGACCCCCATTGCAATTTGCTTAACAGCAGAATTTCGACTGTTAGTTAATCAGAAGAGTTTAGATCCGTGCATTCTGTCGGACAACTAGCTTTGTCTCGGGGAATAGCAGAGGCAGGACCTAGCTCAAACAAGGTCTCATTCAGATCTATTGGCTGTTTACATCAGTAAGACCAAAGGGTCATGGACGAAGATTCCATTGTCTTGCTTATTAAACTGCAAATTGAGACCACCACAAGGTGGTGAGCAGGAGTCCATCTTTGCCTACAACGATGGCGTAACTGGACATCTTGTTTACGGGAACG
>NW_013563710.1:0-650 GCF_000499605.1 Eimeria maxima | reverse complement strand
TTTTTTTTTTTTTTTTTTTTTTTTTTTTTTTTTTTTTTTTTTTCTTAATAATAATAAAAAAAAAAATAATAATAATAATAATAAGTATCTCTTTTTTATTTAATTGTCTCCTTTTTATGTATATATATATATATGTATATGCATGCAGTAGTAGGAGGATTAGATGTATTAAGGGCATGGGAGTCCCTTCCTGTAGATAAGAAAGATTGTCCCCTGTCTCCTTTATTTATAAAAAAGATGCATATATATAAAAATGCATTTATTATAGCAAAAAAAGAGATAGAGGAAGAAAAAATTAAATTAGCTAATCAAGAAATACAAGCAGCTAAGGTACTGTCTCCTTTTTTTATCTATTTATTATTTATCTCCTTTTTTTTCTCCTCTTTTTTATCTATTTATTATTTCTCTCCTTTCTTTCTCCCCTTTTATCTATTTATTTTTCTCCTTTTTTTCTCCTTTCTTCATTTATTTATTTATTTGTCTCCTTTTTTCTCTTTTTTTCTCCTTTTATTTATTTAACTGTCTCCTTTTGTCTCCTTTTATCTCCTTTTGTCTCTTTTTGTCTCCTTCTATTCAACTGTCTCCTTTTATTTAAGTGTCTCCCTTTTTATTTAATACACTGTCCCCTTATATATATATATATATATATA
>NW_013566079.1:2927-3407 GCF_000499605.1 Eimeria maxima | reverse complement strand
TATATATATATATATATATATATTAAAAAGAAGGGAAGGGAGAGGGAGAAAGGAAAAGGAACAGGATATAAAGAAAGGAAATAAAAAAAAAGAAGAAAAAAAAAAGGGTAAAAAAGAAGATAATAAGAATAAATAAAGTATAGAAAGTGTAATAAAAGGGAGAAGAATAATGATATGATTAGACTTACGTTTCTTGAACAGGTACAATAGTTGGATAAGTAGTATGTAATAATACAAAAGGAAGAGAACAAAGAGGAATAACAAGAATATGCATAAGAAATGTCATTTTTGTTCTTGATGGAGACATTGTATCCAAAAACATCAATCCTGTACCAAATACACAAATTATTAATGCTAATGCAACTAATGGTGTCTTGAATACTTGTAATGTTACTTTTACATAAGGTAAATAAAAGGCAAAAGGAAAATATAAATGTTGTAAATCTGTTCCTAATGATTCAAAATTCCCAGCTGAGACAT
>NW_013566079.1:0-2827 GCF_000499605.1 Eimeria maxima | reverse complement strand
TTTTTTTTTTTTTTTTTTTTTTTTTTTTTTTTCTAAACCCTAAACCCTAAACCCTAAACCCTAAACCCTAAACCCTAGAATATGAAATATATTATAGGATGAATTAAAAAAAAAAACCCATTGTTGTAACCATTTAAAAAAAAGAGGGAAAAGAGGAATAAAAGTAATTAATTAAATTAAATTAAATTAAATTAAATTAAATAAATAAAATAAATAAATAAATAAATAAATTAAATAGATATATTCTCTTACAGACGGTTTCTTTCATATCTTGACAATATGCACCTCCAGCAAGAACAAGAGAGAATGCTCCTTGCATGCATTGATCATTATTTTTGCATAGATTATAACATTGTATAATATTTTCTTGTGTATTATTATTATTAATACAATTAAATAATATATTTAATGATGGATATGTAGATAATGATGTACATAATGGATGTCCTGCCTGTATAACCTCCCCTAATGCTGCACTCCCTGCATTCCATAACAATTCTATCTGCGGAGGAACTTTTACTAATTTAGGAAATGTTGCTAATACTATTAATAATACACATAGCCACTGTAGGCACGGAGAGGGAGGGGGAGAGGAGGAGAGGAGGAAGAGGAGGAGAGGAGGAAGAGGAGGAGAGGAGGAGGAGGAGAGGAGGAGGTGAGGAGGAGGAGGAGGAACACACACACAGCAGCAGCAGCAGCACACACAGGAGGATGAGGAAGAAGGAGAGATTAATATATTATGATGGAGGGAGGGATAGAAACAAGAAAGGCATAAACAGCAGCAGCAGCAACAGCAGCAGCAGCAGCAACAGCAGCAGCAACAGCAACAGGAAGAGGATAAGCATAAGCAATAAGACTATCAATACAAAAACACACAAAGAACAACAGCAAGACAGCAGCAAGACAGCAGCAAGACAACAGCAACAAGAGCAAGACAGCAGCAAGACAACAGCAACAAGAGCAAGACAGCAGCAAGACAGCAGCAACAAAAGCAAGACAGCAGCAACAAGAGCAAGACAGCAGCAGGACAACAACAGCAGCAAGACAACAGCAACAACAACAAGACAACAGCAACAACAAGACAACAGCAACAAGACAACAGCAAGACAACAGCAACAACAACAGCAAGACAACAACAGCAGCAACAACAGCAAGACAACGACAGCAACAACAGCAACAAGACAACAGCAGCAAGACAACAGCAACAAGACAACAGCAGCAAGACAACAGCAACAAGACAACAGCAGCAAGACAACAGCAGCAAGACAACAACAAACAACAAACAACAACAACAGCAACAACAGCAAGACAACAGCAACAACAGCAAGACAACAACAGCAACAAGACAACAGCAACAACAGCAACAAGACAACAACAAACAACAAGACAACAACAAACAACAAGACAACAACAACAAGACAACAACAACAAACAACAACAACAAACAACAACAACAACAACAAACAACAACAACAAACAACAAACAACAACAACCCCACCCATAACAACTGACCACCGTACCCAATAACCACCATATATAACTGTATCCCTTCCCCTTCCCTTCTCCCTTCCCTCCCTTCCCTTCCCTCCCTTCCCTCCCTTCCCTTATGATAATAACTTACAAGTAATACATTAGCATATGCATAGAATTCGAAGTATTTTCTTAATTGAGGAATAATATTAGGGAAAATAATAAGAATAATAGAGGAAATAGCACAAAAAAGATTAATAAAAAAAGAAAGATGCAAAGAAAACCATGCATAATAAGATAAATAATATAAATTAACATCTAAGAAACAATAAGAAGATAATATCCATATAATAGGTATAACAAATATAATTATACATATTAATACTATAAATAATCTACCTATAAATAATTGGCTACATATAATACTATATTGTTCCTCATACTTATTATCCTTAAAGGAAAGAGGAAAAAAATTTATATGATCTCTTGCTGTTACTGCTGGTCCTGTTACCTGCTGCTGCTGCTGCTGCTGCTGCTGCTGCTGCTGCTGCTCAGTACGGGCAGTAGTTATTGATGAATAAAATGTGTCTCCTTCTAGTCCCTTCCCTCTCCTGTATGCTGTATTAAAATCAAATTCGCTACCAAATAGATCAGAGACAAATTCTGCTGCTCTTTTCTTTAATTTGCTGCAGCATCTGTTGCACCAATTGTTGCTGCTGCTGCTGCTGCTGCTGCTGCTGCTGCTGCTGCTGCTACTATTTATATTGTTATTATTATGCATATTACTGTTGTAGGTACTCATTAATCCTGTTGCTGATGTATATATACTATGAGATAATGGATTGTATCTGCTGCTGCTGCTGCAATCTACTCCTGTTGTTGTTCTTACTGTTGGTGCTGCATCTCCTCCTCCTCCTCCTCCTGCTCCTGCTGCTGCTGCTGTTGTTGTGTCTCCTCCTCCTCCTCCTGCTGTTGTTGTTCTTGTTGAATGTAGATGTAGTCTTCTTGTTGCTGCTGTTAATATACTTGTTGCTCCTGATGATATACCACGGTATCTTCTTCTATTTATATTATTATTATTATTATTATTATTATTATTTATATTATTATTATTATTATTATTTATATTATGTATTTCTTCCTCATCTCCTGCTGCTGCTGCAGCAGGAACACCAGCAACAATACCATCTCCTGCTGCTGCTGCTGCTGCTGCTGCATCTGCTGCTGTATTATGATTACCTTCTTCTATATCCTCCTTTAATGCAGATCTCTCTGTTGCACTCATCCTTCTTTTTTTTTTTTTTTTTTTTTTTTTTTTTTTTTTTTTTTTTTTTTTTTTTTTTTTTTTTTTTTTTT
>NW_013563514.1:2987-3615 GCF_000499605.1 Eimeria maxima | reverse complement strand
ATATATATATATAAGGGTTGTTGCCTTTGTGCTGCTTGATAGGGGAGGGGAAATAAGGAAAAGGAAAAGAAGAAGAAAAGAGGCGGAAAAAGAAAAGAGAAGGAAAAAAAAGAGAGGGAGGAGGGGAGGAAGGAAGGAGGAGGAAAGAGGAAGAAAAAAAAAAGGGTTTATTTTATTGTTGTTATAATAAAATACTTAAACGCAGAGATTTCAGCATCATTGCATGAGGGAAGAAGAAAGAAGAGAAAAAAAAAAGGGTTTAGGGCTTAGGGTTTAGGGTGTAGTTAGGGAAAGAAATAAAACAATTAATGGTATATAAACCACCAATATTCTTTTTGATGGTTTAGGGTTTAGGGTTTAGGGTTTGCAGATGATGAATTCTTCCTTTGTGGAGGGTATGGTCTTATGTAGAAATATGTCTTGTTTTCTTGCGAATTTCTTGAATAAATAACTAAATAAAAGGAATAAATAAAGAAAAACAGTAAAATTAATTTAAGAAAGTAAAACAAAAGAAGAAGAAATGATGATTTGCAAAAACAAGAAAAGTTGAATTGCTGATCCTGATTATCTGGGGTGTCTAGGCAGCTCAGTAAAGCAGTAAGCAAAAAAAAAAAAAAAAAGAAAAAAA
>NW_013563709.1:1595-3879 GCF_000499605.1 Eimeria maxima | reverse complement strand
TTAATCAAAAATTGTTGCATCCACCCTGCATACAAGAAGCGCATGGTTTACGTTCAAGGGTTTATACGGTGTAAAAGCAGCGAATGAGGACTACCTCAAGCCGAATCGTGGGTGGACGTAATTGCATGCAGTCTTGTCGTGCATAGGTCTCTGAAAATTAGTGTATGAAACATATGCACACATTTTGTTTGGCTCGTGAGGTCATACAGCTAGTGGGTGGAAGGGAGCGCGGTTGTTGAGTAAAAGATGTGTTTGACGTAGAGGCTGCTTGTACGGATGTTTCGATGGTCATGATTGCGTGTTGCGTATTTTGTCTGGGTGGTTCACAAATTAACATCGCGTTGTAACGGTAGATCAAAGTTTTTTCCTTGGATGAATTGAAGCGTGCGTGGTATAGGTCTTTGACTTCTGCCTTGTATTACATGCAGGCTTGGCGTGTGGCCGTTTATTTGGTGCAGTTAGTACGCCGATCTGGTGACCCTGGTCTTCACCGCTCCCAAGAGTTTCAGAATCTTCCTCTGCTTTAAAGTGTCCCACGACAAAACGGTTTGAATGGTGAAGGTTTTTGGAGACGCATAGTTTAATTAATCGTAATCTGCGTCTTCAAAAATTTCGAGGGCCATTAGTAGTACGAACTGTCTGGTTCGGCAAATTTTTGCAACAGCTGGCGTTCCGCGAGTGAGTTATTTTTCGTGACGTTCTGGGGGTGTGATTCGAAGTCAGAGGGTGGGGGGGCATTTTGTTTGTTGAACAGGATGTGTGTTACCGCTCCAAGCCTATCGAGTCTCGTTCGCTATGGGGGTTGCCCGAAGGACAGATCGAACTACTTTCTGCAGTCGTAGTGAGGCACTAGTGAGTCGGTGCATTTGATGCGCGATTGTCAGGTAAAGCTGGCAATACGTGATGGTTATCACGTTGAGCTTGCTGGTAGGGATGTGTGGATGGTCATTGCGTGCTGCGTTGTTCGCCTGCGTGGCTCAAACGTTATCATCATGTCAGCGTCAATCAAAGGTGCTTCCTCAGACAAATTGGAGGATATGTGACTTAGGTGTTTCAGCTGTGGCATGTGGTCAGGCTTGTCTTCTTTGCAGGAAGTACGCCGCCCTAGCAACCATCGGTTGCATAGCTTCAAAGAATACCAAGGGCCTCGGCAACTCTAGCATGCCCCACTAACGAACAGCTCAAACGGTAAAGATTGTTGGAAAGGCATATTTTGGTTCATCAAAGATCTGTGGTCTGTGATCTGTGTATTCGCAATCCGTGACTCCGAAAAATATCGAGAGCCACAGTAGTATGAACTGTCTGATTTGGCTAGTTATTGCAACAGACTGCGTTTCCCGGGTGGAGTATTTTAATGGCGTACTAGGGGCGGCATCTTGTTCGAACTCCAAGAATGGGGGGCATTCTGTGTATTGCACAGGAGGTGGGTTCCGCTTCAAGCCTATAGAGTGTTGGTCGCTAGTGTTGTTCCGGGAAGGAACAGGTTCGAAACTGCTCCGTTGGGCTAATGTGAGCTGCTATACATTCTCCCAACTCGATAACCGCGTTTCGCCTAACTTGTGGACACCCTTGTGCAGGTGATAAAGGCATTCTACCAGTTGTGGGTGCCTGTGGTACGAAACGCTCTCGTTGGATATGAGGAAGATTTGCACATGACATATTTTAGGAGTCAGAAACACCTGCATGCACTGGTAAAGCTATATTCCCGCTTTTAGCCTGCCGCAGCTGTAGGTGCGGATGCGAAATTTTACTGCCCATTCGCAAATGCTCAATATTAAAAATGCTCTGCACAATATTTTCAAGAGGACGGCCATCTTGGTTTTGTAAAGTGTGCTGATGGCTCGCTTGAACGACACGTTTTGCGGTCTGCAGTTTGTGCGTTGCAGCAACGCAGTTTCTGTCCCTACTATTGTATTCTGGTAATCGCTGCACACACAGTGAAGTAGAGGTCCATACACCCAGTGAACGTTGATTGAAGCAAGCGCGTCACGCTGTGGAAATCGCGAATGTACACCAATTTCTACAGTAGGCCCCCCTATAATTTGTTTTGATAAATACAGTTTCTGGGATATCTATGATGTCGTGTTGCGTAGAAACGGTGCTGGACTGTTTTCTGAACTCCAGGGACTGCAACGCATATTTAGGACCTGTGAGGTGTGTATGGCGAAGTTGGCTGATACATGCGTGGTTGGTACGTGCGCAGTAGAATGCTCTACGCTTGGCTAGCGCGATCACATATACTACTGTTCATGCGTTATCTAAACCTCCAGCTGCTGCAGTCATG
>NW_013563709.1:0-1495 GCF_000499605.1 Eimeria maxima | reverse complement strand
CTACTGTTCATGCGTTATCTAAACCTCCAGCTGCTGCAGTCATCGGAGCATTCATCCGTTGGAGTAAATTCAACTCAACATGCCGTGTTGTTGTTGTTGATGTTGAGTTGAATTTACTCCAACGGATGAATGCTCCGATGACTGCAGCAGCTGGAGGTTTAGATAACGCATGAACAGTAGTATATGTGATCGCGCTTCTTTTTCACTGGCCCCCTGATCGCACGAGGCCTTTAGAGTTCCAAGCGCAGCAAACCAGCTAGACAGTGCAACACTTGGTGAGCTGTAAGCTTATTTGTCCGTGCTCGTGAAGGTCCTGCTGAACAGTAACGGAGCAAGTGGCTAGCTGACAGGAAGGTAAGGGTGCGCTTCTGTGTTATCGCTTTAGTGCCACGTTACAGCAAGATTGTGTATTGGGAAGAGACAACCAAAGTCTTGCCTAGTGCGGGTTTGCTCGATCCAGAATGCATTTGCTGATTTTTTGGTACCATCGTAGTCAAACGCATTACTCAACTGACTTGATTTGATAGGGGTCTGCGGCACGTACAACGAGAGGCCTCATCGAGTCTGTGGCTCCTTCGGTGGTTTCCGTTGACCTGCAGGAGGCAACTCAACAGCAGTCCACGTACACCCGATGCCGAGTGAGAGCAGGTCTTATGATGCAAACAGAAAGTAACTTTTTCGTTGGCATATTAGCTCATCCGGCTCACGTATGTGTTCTATGTTCACGAGATGTGAACAGGCAGCAGCTCAGAGTACGAGTGAGTAGTGTACGCGTTGCCTAATAGAGTTTCGAGGGCGCACCTCCCCCGTCGGCATTCAGCTTATAGTGCTTGTTCTCGTAGCTATGTGAAGAACGTGTCTTCGTGGTGAACTTTGCTTGCGCAACGGCGCGGTTGCCATCCACTTCCTGGCCAAACATCTAGACCGTGGATTCCGGTTGCTCAGCACAAGATGTTTCTTGTGTAGTTGCATAGTGAAAACAATGCTAGCTGTCTATAGGAGCGGCTTCAGAGTGTTGATGCTGGATTTCAGGTAGAATCTCGGATCACTTGTGTGATGGGGGGATCATTTACAGAGCCAAGCCAACTGAAGTCGTTCACGCTTATCGCGTCTCAAGTGACATCCCATTTTGTTTTTGGCCTCCCTCCAAACCTTTTAACGTTGTTCAGGCTGACCGGAATGTGTGGTCATTGGTGCAGGATGTGCGCTACGGCATTTATGGCCTGCTTCGTCCTTTCAGATATGGCAAGGTGCATGTTTAGACGCAGATGCAGACAGCTTGGACATGAACATGAGATGGGTTCGTATACTACAATGTAGTTGCAAGCCGTGCGGGAGAACGATTTCCCGTTATAGCACGCCAGTGTTGCTGCTTGTATTATTAGTCATATTGCGTGGGTAGATCCGTTTCTCGCGTTCCGCGTTCTGCGGTCGATAAATGTAGAGTGGGCGTCAGCTGCAGGCCATGCGTACTTGCCCGTTCGTGTATTTTCTT
>NW_013563708.1:33611-36111 GCF_000499605.1 Eimeria maxima | reverse complement strand
GAGATGATGATGATGTACCACCACTAGGTCCAGCAGCAGCAGCAGCAGCAGCAGCAGCAGCAGCTAAAAATGCACTAGATAAACCATCTGCTGCTGTTGCTGCTGCTCCTGTTGTTGCTGCTGTTGCTGCTGCATCAGGATAAACACTGCCATATCCATTACCTGCTGCTGATCCTCCTCCTCCTACAGCAGCAACACCACCAGAGCTGCTGCTGCTGCTGCTGCTGCTGCTGTTGCTGCTGCTGCTGCTGCTGCTGTTATCTGCTGCTGCATCTAAGCCAAAGTAACGCCAAGAGTATGGCGAAGGACTACGAAGATTACCCCTTGATAAACCATAGGCAGCAGCAGCAGCAGCAGCAGCATCACTATTGCTGCTGCTGCTGTTGCTGTTGCTGCTATTATTATTATCCCCAGCAGCAGCAGCAGCAGCAGCAGCAGCAGCAGACTTGGATGGATATTTAGCTGTATAATCAATTGTATCTAATAAACGTTTATAATAATTTGTCATTAAATCCTCAACACTACCTATACGTTCTTCGTCACTACTTGCTGCTGCTGCTGCTGCTGCTGCTGCTGTTGCTGCTTCTTCTTCTGCTGTTGCTGGTTGTGGTGGTGGTGCTGCTGCTGCTTCTTTTTCTGCTGCTGCAGCAGCAGCAACAGCTACATCTGATGGATAAGATAGATGAATAGATCGTACACTAGAGGGAGGACTATCATCAAAATATATACGATGCTGCTGCTGCTGCTGCTGCTGCTGCTGCTGCTGCTGCTGCTGCAGTTGCTGCTGCTTTCGTTTCACACGGGTCTCTGCTATCTCCTGGCGTAGATCCTGCAGTGTAACAGCAGCAACAGCAGCAAAAACAGCAGCAGAATAAGCAGCAGCAGCATCAGTAGCAGCGCAGCACAAGCAGCAGCAGCAGCAGCAGGAGCAGCAGAGAAGTGCAAGTAGCAGCAGCAGCAGCAGCAGCAGCAGAAGTAGCAGCAATACACAGAACAACAACATTCACTTGATAGGAGGAGTAAGACAGAACCAACAGCAGCAGCAACAGCAGCAGCAGCAGCAACAGCAGCAGCAGCAGCAACAACAGCAGCAGCAGCAACAGCAAACAAGAGGAAGAAAAGAAGAACAAGAAGACAGCAACAGCAGCAACAGCAGCAAACATACATTAACAAATGAATCTGCTGCTGCTTTTGCTGCTGCTAGCTGCTGCAGCTCATCTAATGCTTGCTGCATTTGCTGCTGCACACTCAGCAGCAGCAGCTGCCGCTGCTGCTGGAAGCATGCATAGGCATAGGTGAATTCTGCTTCGAGCTCAGCTCCTTCTGCTGCTGCTGCTGCTGCTGCTGCTGTTGCTGCTGCAGCAGCTGCTGCTGTTGGTGCTGGCGTTGTTGGAGGTGTTGCTGCTGTTGCTGCTGTTGCAGGAGATGCAGCAGCAGAATCATCTGCTGCTAGCCTCTCCTTTTTTGCTTCTGCATCTGCAAGTGCTGCTGCTGCTGCTGCAGCAGCAGATGCAGCAGCAGATGCAGCAGCAGCAGCAGCAGCAACTGGCCGCTGCAGTGTTTCTGTTGCTGCAGTTTGCTGCGCAAACTCAGGCAGAGGGAAAGAACACTTTGGAGTTTCCTTCGCTATTGCTGCTGCTGCTGCTGCTGCTGTTGGTTCTGCTGCAGCAGCAGCAGCTGCTGCTGCTGCTGCTTGTTGCATGCTACTGCATGCGGTACTTGACACAGGAGGCAGCAGCAGCTGCTGCTGCTTAACCTCTGATGACAGCAGCAGCTGCAGCAGCTGCTGCCTGTCTTCCTTACTTGTACTATCAAACAAATAAGGAGATATAACTGCCCTGCTGCTGTCTACTGCTGCTGCTGCTGCTGCTGCTGCTGCTGCTGCTGTTGATGCTGCTGTTGATGCTGGTGCTGCAGGGATAGTTGTTGCAGCTGCTGGACCTAAAGGATCTGCTGCTGCAGAGCCACTAGACTCTGACCCATCTGCTGCTGCTGCTGCAGCAACAGCAGCATCTGCTGCTGCTGCTGCTGCTGCTAGGGGTTCTGAAATAGGAATGTTTGACGATTCGCTATTACTATTTGCTGCAGCATCTGCTGCTGCTGCTGCTGCTGCTGGATCTGTTGCTGCTGCTGCATTTGCTGCTGCTGCTGCTGCTGCTGCGGCTGCGGCTGCAAGAGATCTTGCTCTGTTACGTGTTACACATGGTGTATACGCTATAGGATTACTATCTGCTGCTGCTGTTGCTGCTGTTCCCGCTGCTGCTGCTGCTGCTGCTGCTGCTGCAGCTGTAGTATCCCTTCGCTTAGCTGCTGCTGAAAGACCGTGAAGGGGGACCATATCTGCTGCTGCAGCTGCTGCTGCTGCTGCAGTGTTTATAAATATATATACAGCAAATATAAATAAAAGAGGAATAAAAAAGACTATTTAATAAGAAGAAAAGTATAAAATAAATTATTATTGAGGTGTACGTACACCGCAGATTGTATATAATTAATTAAA
>NW_013563708.1:15000-17500 GCF_000499605.1 Eimeria maxima | reverse complement strand
GCTGCTGTAGCTGCTGCTGCTGCTGTTGGTGGTGGTGAGGGTGCTGATGGTTCTGGTGTACGTGCTGCTGCTGTTGTTGCTGTTCCTGCTGTTGCTGCTGCTGTTGCTGCAGCATCTGTTACTTCTGCTGCTTTTGTTGCTCGTGCTGCTGCTGCAGCATTTGCTGCTGCTGCTGCAGCTTGTGCTGCAGCAGCAGCACGTAGCAGGTGTGCAGCAGCAAATGGTGTATTATTAGTATTATCTAATAGAAGAAGAGCAGCAGCAATTTCTTTATTAAGCAGAAAATCTTTATTTATATATAATTGGGGTGTATGTACACCGTAAATACCAATAGGAATAGAAGAAGCAGCAGCAGCAGCAGGTGGATAAGGAACGCTGCTGCTGCTGCTGCTGCTGCTGCTGCTTACTCGTGCTGCAGGTAATATTGCTGCCAGGTGTCTGCAGCAAGACCCCACACTCTTAGATACTGCAGCTGCAGATAACATTTATACTAATTCCCTGCAGCAGCTGCTGTTGCTGCTGCTGCTGTTGCTGCTGCTGCTGCTGCTGCTGCTGCCTTATATAAATAAAGAATTGTTAAAGACAAATGACAACAGCAGAGGATACACACATATCCACCATCGAGGATCCTGCTGCTGCTGCTGCTGCAGTTTCCCTGCTGCTGCTGCTGCTGTTGCTGCTGCTGTTGGAGGTGGTGTCTCTGTTGTTGTTGTCGCTCTTGCTGCTGTTGTTACTTTTGTTGCTGCTGTTGGTGCAGTGCGTCTGCTGCAGTTGCTGCTGCTGCCGCCGCTGCTGCTGCTGCTGCTGCTGCTGTGTAATCAGCTAGATTTGCTGCTGCGGTCATTTATATATTGCTGCTGCTGCTGCTGTTATAAAAAATTATAAATTAAATAAAAATAAATAAAAATAAATAAATATAATTAAATAAAAAATAAATTAAATAAATTAAATTAAATAAAGAGAAGGAAAAAGGAAGAAAAAAAGAAAAAGAAGACGGGGCTGCTGTGGCTGTCGATGGTGTCTTTTATAAGACATTTATTTATTTATTTATCTATTTATTTATTTATTTATTTATAATTAATTAATTAATTAATTAATTAAATTATATTAATTAAATTAATTAAATTAAATCAATTTATTTGTTTGTTTTGCGTTAATCAAGAGAGAGGAAGAGGAAAAAGGAGAAAGAATCAGCAGCAGCAGCAGCAGCAGCAGCAGCAGCTGTCTGCTGCTGCTGCTCTCTGTGGCAACAAGACTGCTCGTTGCTGCTGCTGTTGCTGCTGCAGCAGAGGATGGAACAGAAGCAGCAAATGCAGCAAAAAGGGTATAAAAATAAGAAAAAAGTATAAAATGTAAATATAAATAAAAGAAAAAAGTATTTATATATGTTGTATATATGCAAACAAACAAACATACAGACAGACGACTGTTGCTGCTGCTGTAGTTGCTGTTGTTGCTGCTGTATTAGCTGCTGCTCTTACTGCTGCTGGTGTCCTTATACATCGTGCATAAATTACTAATATATGCAATAAATATATAGGATAAAAAAAGTATAAATAAATAAATAAATAAATAAAAATGAATAAATAAATAAAAAGAAAATAAAATAAATAAGAAAAATTAAAAAAAAATAACAAAAAAAAAAAAAAAAATATTCCTATTCGCCGTTCAATTTATTTAAGGGTAGGTATGTAACTACAGTATATATATTCACGATGCAGCGGCAAAGACAGCACGCACCAATCTTTCGCCTTTTACTAAAGATTGCCGTGTCTTTGCCGCATTCCAATGCATCTTATATATATTTTTGGAAGGCGTCTCGGCGCCAACAATTTATCCCCTCTGTGTGTGTGTGTCCCTCTCTCCTCCTGTGCCCCCCCCGCCCCCTTAGCCCCAGCAGAGCCCACCCACAGGCCTCTGGCGTAGTCTGTACGGTCGTACGTACGTACGTACGTACGTACGATTTTCGTAAATGTATACGGAAATATATGTATATATGTATATATGTATATTTGTAAGTATACATTTATTTGTATATTTTCTCGTATTTACTTGCTTGTACTATTAACGTAATAGGTATTTTATTTATTTTTATACATATAGCTGCATATACACCCCACACTTATATATGTATATATGTTCGTATATATATACGTATTTATATATATATGTTGTTTGTACAAAGAAATATATATTCATTGTTTGTCTGTATTTTCTTTTTCTACTGATTTATTTGCATGCGCAGTGTTGCTGCATGCATTTTATTCTTTTGCTGCTGCTGCTGCTGCTGCTCCTTTTTGAGGGTTCGTAGATTATAATAGTGCATGCATTTAGGGTTTACGAGGAGGATAATATTTTATTTATTTTATTAAATAAATAATAAAATAATAACAATAAAAGGAATAAAAAAATAATTAAATAAAAAATGTCTCCTTTTGTTGCTATTTTTGTCTCCTTTTGTTAATTTCTTGTACAAAGAAGAAGAAACCCTTTTTTAGGG
>NW_013563708.1:2500-5000 GCF_000499605.1 Eimeria maxima | reverse complement strand
CAGCAGCAGAAGATGATTGTTATCGTGAGCCTTTGCTGCTGCAGGAGTTGCGTTTCTTAGGTTTGCTGCTGCAGCATTTGCTGCGGCGGCAGCAGCAGCAGCGGCAGCGGCTGCTGCCTCTCTCCCTTCCTTATCTATTAGTAGATAAAGAAAGAAAAGTTTTGCTGCAGTTAGTGCAGCAAGTGCAGCAAAATCTACGACAGGCAGGCAGCATTATCTTGCTGCAGGAGCAGCAGCAGCAGCAACATCTAGGCATGTACCACCACCAGCAGCAACAGCAGCAAGACATGCAACAGCAACATACAGAGCGGTAAGCAGCTGCAGCAGCAGCCCCGTCTTAGTGTTTTCTGCTCTCCCTTGTTGTTGCTGCTGCTATTGCTGTGGCTGCTGCTGCTATTGTTGCTGCTGTTGCTGCTGCTGTGTGTGTTTGTCTGTCTCTGTGTGCCTGTCGTTTCTTCGTGCGTTTCTGCTGCTGCTGTTGCTGCTGCTGCTGCTGCTGCTGCTGCTGCTGCTGCTGCTGTCTGTGTGTCTTTGTACAATGTCTGCTGGACTTTAACTGCAGCAACGCTCCTTCAGGTATTTCTCTGACTGCTGCTGCTGCTGCTGCTGCTGCTGCTGCTGCTGCTTGTGTTGCTGCTGCTACTGCTGCTGCTGCAGCCAATGTTACCTGAGCAGCTGCTCTGCTTCCCTCTCTTCCCTTAGCGACATGGACTCACTTACTGCATGCATTGATAGACCGGCAGTCAGCCAGCAGCAGCAGCGGCAGCAGCAGATGGAGAAGAGGTGGCAGCAGCAGCAAGGACCTCTGTGGAGGCTGCAGCTAATTGCTGCTAGCCATCGTCCATACCTGCAGCAGGCGCATATACAGCAGCAGGAGAAGCAGCAGCAGCGGCAACTTCAGCTGCAGCAGCAGCAGCAGCAGCAGCAGCAACAGCAGCAGCAAGAACAGCTCACAGCAGCAGGAGGGTTTGAGCCAATGTCGCCACCACCAGAGGAACAGTCTGCTGCCAGTGCTGCTACGGAGGCAGCAGCAGAAGCAGCACCAACAGCAGCAGCAGAAGCAGCACCAACAGCAGCAGCAGAAGCAGCAGCAGCAACAGATGAACTGCAGCAAAGAATACAAGCTTCTTCTGCTGCTGCTGCTGCAGACACGTGGCCTCTGGTGTCTCCGTCCCCATCATCGCAGCATGAGGAGACAGGGGAGGGCATGCAGCAGGAGCCAAGGGAGCAGCAGCTAGAAGAGCAGCAGCAGCAGCAAGAGCAGCAGCCTCAGGGCCCTTCTGGGTCCCTCCAGCTGCCTCTTGCCAACCCCCTTCAGCAGCAGCAACAGCAGCCGCCGCAGCAACAGCAGCAGCCGCAGCAGGAGCCGCAGCAGGAGCCGCAGCAGCAGCAGCAGCTACCATGGGTCTTGGAGGCTTATGTCCAATGGAGATGGCCGCAGCAACCGCACCCACAAACACCGATGCAGCAGCAACCGCAGCAGCAGCAGCTGCTGCAGGAACCAGTGCAGCAACAGCAGCAGCAGCCGCAGCAGCAGCCGCAGCAGCAGCAGCAGCAGCAGCAGCAAGTGCTTGTACCTGTTGTAGGTGAGCTTGAGTCTGCTGAGTCTGAGAATCCCTTCGAGCAGCAGGTGTGGGGAGACGAGCAGGCAAGGCAGCAGCAGCAGCAGCAGGAGCAGCAGCAGGAGCAGCTTAGCAGACTGCAGCTGTGGCCTCTGCCGGTTAGTGACCAGCCCCAACAGCAGCAGCAGCAACAGCAACAGCAACAGCAGCAGCAGCAGCAGGCTGAGGTGCAGCAGCCTGTTGCTGCTAGAGCAGCAGAACAGGGAGGAGGGAGGTTCGCCTTCTTGGAGGGTTTGCCGCCTCCGCCTCCACCGCAACAGCAGCCGCAGCAGCCGCAGCAGCCGCAGCTGCAGCAGCAGCAGCCGCAGGAGCCGCAGCAGCAGCAGCAGCTGCAGCAGCAGGAGCCGCAGCAGCAGCCGCAGCAGCAGCCGCAGCCTATGATGGAAGAGGAGGAACCAATGCAGCAGCAGCAGCAACAACAACAACAACAGCAGCAGCAGCAGCAACCGGCAATGGTGCTGCAGCCTGAGCAGCAGCAGCAGCAAGGAGGAGGTGTCTCTCTTCCCTTTGGTGCCCTCCCTATTGCTGCACCACAAGGGCATGCAACAGCAGCAGCAACTCTAAGAGCAGCAGAAGCAATTCCTGGTATGGCAGCAGCAGCAGCAGCAGCAGCAGCAACAGTAGCAGTAGCAGCAGTAGCAGCAACAACAGCCGTAGCTACTTAGTATAGGACGGTCGCTGCAGCAGCTCAGTCTTTATTAGATTGTGTTAATGTTGGAGGTTTGCTGCTGCTGCTGCTGCTGCTGCTGCTGCTGTTGCTGTTGCTGCTGCTGCTGCTTACTCCGTAGGTACAGTTCGCACTGGGCCTCGTTCTCCTTTTGCTGCAGCAGGAAGGTTTGTCGCTACAGCAGGAGCAGCAGCAGCAGCAGCAACAGCTG
>NW_013563707.1:1026-3614 GCF_000499605.1 Eimeria maxima | reverse complement strand
TATATATATATACAGACATAAATATATCCATATAATATATGTACAGCTATTTGTGTGTATTTTTTTGTCTTTTTACACTAAAAATAGATAAAATAAATAAAATAAAATAAAATAAAATAAAATAAATAAATAAAATAAAATAAATAAATAAATAAATATATTTATTTATTTATTTATATATGTATATATATATATGTACAGATAAGAAGCCAAGAAGCATTTGAGGCAACATGTAACCCTCATAGCCGATTAAGTGTTTATTCATTAGGAATTAAATCTGCTGCTTCTCCTCTATATACACTACATTATTCATTTAATTATAATAATAATTATAATTATAATTATATTAATTATAATAATTATAATAATAATAATTATAATTATAATTATAATTGGAATTGCGGTGATCATGATACTAGTAGACATGCAGCAGCACCTGCACAAGGTCCTGCTGCTCCTGCTGTTGCTGATGGTGCTACTGCTGCTGCTGCTGCTGCTGCTGCTGCTGCTGCTGCTGATGGTGATGGTGATGGTGATGGTGGTGTATATAGTGTTTATGGTGGTGGTGGTTATGAGGAAGGAATAGATAATAGTATAAGAGGATCATCAGCAGCATCATCTCCTGCATCAGCAGCAGCAAGTGCAGCAGCAGCAAATGCAGCAGCAGCAGCAGCAAATGCAGCTGCAGCAGCAAATGCAGCTGCAGCAGCAAATGCAGCAGCAGCAGCAAATGCAGCAGCAGCACAATCTGAAGGTAGTGGACTACATTATACTTCATCAGAGATGGATGTTGCAGCAGCAGCAGGAAATCGTTCGTTACGTCGTGGTTTACGTTTGCTGCTGCTGCAAGGGAAGCAGCAGCAGCAGCAGCAGCTAGATGCAGCAAATAAAACTATTGCCTTTATCTTTGAGAAAGGACCAGTGGTCATGTGGATAGCAGCAGCAGATAAAAGAGCAAAAGATAAAAGACAAAGTAGAGAATTATTATCTAGTCTACTTTTTTTTCTTAGTCATTTTGCTTGTAAACCCTAAACCCTAAACCCTAAACCCTAAACCCTAAAACGTAAATATATGGTTTAAGCTGCAGCTTCCCTCTCTCTTATAAAGTTTCCCCTTTATCCCTTAGGGTTTATCAATTAGGGTCTATACATTAGGGTTTATAAATTAATATTTATAAATTAGTGTTTATAAATTAGGGTTTAGGGTTTAGGGTTTAGGGTTTGTGTGGTTCAGCTCGATTTGTAAGAGCAGATATGGTACAAGAAGACGTCATGCGTTTTGCTTATATTAGCCAAGTACGAAGAATGTATCCTACCTATGAAGTAAGTATACACGAGGGTTTAGGGTTTAGGGTTTAGGGTTTAGGAGGGTTTAGGGTTTAGAAGGGTTTAGAAGGGTTTAGGGTTTAGGGTTTACGAGGGTTTAGGTTTTGAGGGTTAAATTTCTTACAGGTGCCCAAGTCAAGGATCCTTCAGGACTGCATTTACCTCAAGGTGAGGGTTTAGGGTTTACGAGGGTTTAGGGTTTACAAGGGTTTAGCATATATTAGGGTTTGTGGTTGAGTACGGTGTAGGGTTTCCTCCCCGTTGTTATTACGGCTTATTAGGGTTTAGGGTTTAGGGTTTAGGGTTTAGGGTTTAGGGTTTTCTCAAGGAAAAAAGATTATTTTTATTTTAATTAATTTTTTATTTTATTGTTTTATCTTTTTTTCTTTTTATTCTTTTTTATTCTTTTTTTATTCTTTTTTTTTTCTCCTTTTTTTCTTTTTTTTTTTCTTGTATAGACGCATTCTCTTGCGGAGAAACTTGCTGCTTCTTTTGCCCTAGCGCAATCTATTAGATTAAGTGTCTATGGTAAATAATTGCTGCTGCTGCTGCTGCTGCTGCTGCTGCTGATTAATTAATTTATTTATTTTATTTATTTATTTATTTATTTATTTACTTATTTATTTATTTATTTATTTGTGTATGTATACAGAATCCTTAATAAATTTTACTATTGCCCGTGTACGAGCAATACCTGAGAGGATGGCTCTGTATGGATATGCAGAGGAGGAGGATATAATTATTTATTCTTCTTCTTCTTCTTCTTCTGCTGCTGCTGCTCCTGCAGCAGCAGCAGCAGCAGCAGCAGCAACAGCAGCAGCAGCTGATTCCCCTAATTCTCCTGATCCTTCTTCTTCTTCTAGTTCTTCTTGTTTTTCTTGTTCTTTTTTATCTGTCCCTATTTATTCATTATTTAATACAATATATATATTTATATATTATTCTTTTTATTCTTTTATTTATTATTCTTTTTTATATATAAAAAAAATAATTAATAAAAAAAAAAAGAATAATAATAATAATAATAATAATAATAATAATAATATTTATATAAATAAATCCTTACCATGGAGTTGTCTATGCGGAGATTTATTAGGCAAAATTGTTGATGTAAATATAGTACAAGGTAAATAAATAAATAAATAAAATAAATAAATAAAATAAATAAATAAATAAATAAAATAAATAAATAAATAAATAAATAAATAAATAAATAAATTTTTTTTTTTTTTTTTTTTTTTTTTTTTTTTTTTTTTTTTTTTA
>NW_013563706.1:1199-3347 GCF_000499605.1 Eimeria maxima | reverse complement strand
CTAAACCCTCTAAACCCTCTAAACCCTCTAAACCCTCTAAACCCTCTAAACCCTCTAAACCCTAAACCCTAATTTCTAAACCCTAAACACTAAAATTCTAAACCCTAAACACTAATCAGTAGATATTTAGATTAGATCCTTATGCATATATTAAATTAAATAGGGATTTATATATAAAGGAATAATATAGACACCAACCTATTAATATGTAAACCCTAAACCCTAAACCCTAAACACTAAATAGTAAACCCTCACGCAACTGCTAACTTAAACCCTAAACCCTAAACCCTCACACGACTTCTACAACAAACCCTAAACCGTAAACCCTAAACCCTAATGTGTCTGGCAATAGACAAGGTATTAGGAGACAGTTAATCGTATGTATTAAGGGGAGATTGTATTTGGTTGTTTAGGGTTTAGGGTTTAGGGTTTAGGGTTTAGGGTTTAGGGTTTATATGAGTGTTTTGTGGTGTATACAGTCATTAAAATCTGTTATTAGCAAAGATAAAAGAAAAAACAAAAACCCTAAACCCCAACGAACAAGACGTCGTTAATTTATAGCTAGCTAGCTAGCTAGCTAGCTAGCTAGCTAGCTAGCTAGCTAATTTATTTATAGCTAGCTAGCTATTTGTCTGGCTAGCTAGCTAGCTATCTACCTATCCGTCTAGCTAGCTAGCTATCTAGCTATATGAGCTAGCTAGCTTCCCAGCTAGCTCCCTAGCTAGCTAGCTAGCTAGCTAGCTAGCTAGCTAGCTAGCTAGCTAGCTCCCTTTATGGGTAGCTCAATGAATAAAGAGGGAGCTAGCCAATATTATTTATTTACCGCTAATTTTATTAATTAATTAATTAATTAATTAATTAATTAATTAATTAATTAATTAGTTAATTAGTATACATATATGTTTATTATTTAATTAATAAACTATTTTATTATGCAATAAGAATAATTTATTATTATTTATCTCTTGCTGTTGTTGCTGCTGCTGCTGCTGTTGCTGCTGCTGCTGCTGCTGTACGACCTGAATTGCGGTGTATACACCCAAGAGAGACACACGGAGGAGGAAGAAATTTATTTAATTCTTTTCTTCTTTTATTTAATATATAAATAATAAATAAATAAATAAATAAATAAATAAATAAATAAATAAATAAATAAATAAATAAATAATAAAAGGAGGGAATATATTTATTTATTTATTTAAGGAAATAAATTATTTTGTATTTATTTAATGATAAAAAGGATAGAAAGGAATAATTAATTAATTAATTAATTAATTAATTAATTAATTAATTAATTAATTAATTAATTAATTAATTAAATTAATTACCTAGTTAATTAATTAATTGATTAAATTAAATAAATTATTTAATAAATAAATGCATGCATTTTTAATTATTTATTGGGGTGTATAGGCAGTTGTATTATTTATTATTATTTGTTTCCTTCTTACTGCATGCATTATTATTTAATTTATTTATTTATTTATATTTATTTATTTATTTATTTATTTATTATTTATTTTTATTTATTTATTTATTTATTTATTTATTTATTTATTTATTTATTTATTTATTTATTTATTTATTTATAATGCATGTATCTTCTAAAGGAATTAGCGTAACACAGACACACAGCAGCAACAGCGGCAACTGCTGCTGCTGCTGCTGCTGCTGCTGTTGTGTGTCTGCTGCTGCTGCTGCTGCTGTGGCATATCTTGTATATTATTAATAAACAATTTAATTACTATTATTAATTAATTAATTAATTAATTAATTAATTATTTAATTAATTAATTAATTATTTAATTATTTATTTATTTATTTATTTATTTATTTATTTATTCATTTATTGATTTATACACGTACAGACACAGAACAACTAGTTAAATATGTGTGTGTCTTGCTGCTGTTGCTGCTGCTGCTGCTGCTGCTGCTGCTGCTCTAGACCTTGTGTGTATGTACAGATGTCTGCATGCATTTTGTATTTTTTCTTGCCTTTTATTAATAAATAAAAAAAGAAATAAAAAATAAATAAAATAAATATAAATAAAATAAATAAATAAAAGAAAAAAAAAAGGAAAAAAAAAGAAAAAAACACACCAGCAGCAACAAAAGAACAACAAACCCCACACAAGGTACCACCCTCCT
>NW_013563706.1:0-1099 GCF_000499605.1 Eimeria maxima | reverse complement strand
TTTTTTTTTTTTTTTTTTTTTTTTTTTTTTTTTTTTTTATTTATTTATATTTATATTTATATAATTAATAATGTTATTATCTTTTTTATTTGCTGCTCTTTCCTTATGGGGAATAACAATAGGCCAGTGGCTGCCTGGTGAGGTGTATGGACAGCTAGGGTGTATATGCACGTCTTAACAATAAATATATGATTTTTTCTTATTTTTCTTCATTTTATTCTTATTTTCTTTTATTTATTAATTATATTCTTAATTTAATGAATAATTATGTATTTATTTACCTATATAAATGGCAAATTAGCAGCAGCAGCAGCAGCAACAACAGAGCAGCAACAGAGCAGCAACACACCTGAGACAGACCACTAGACACCTCCTTGTGCTATTATTCTTGTTTTCTCCCTTTTTTCTTCTTTTTTCTTCTTTTTTCTTCTTTTTTCTTGTATTTATTTACTTATATAGTGTATATATAATTAAATTAAATAAATATAATTAATATTTATTTCTTTTCTTTTTTTTTTTTTCCTTTTTATTCAGGTGTATACAGTCAATCTGTACCTATAAAGGGGGGTATAGACACCCCATTCCTTCTTTCTTCTCTTTTCTCTCCTTCTTCCTCATGGCGTCATAATAAGTCTCCTTATTTGCATGCATATGGTGCTGCTGCTGCTGCTGCAGCAGCAGGAGCAGCAGCAGCAGGAGGATGGCAGCAGCAACTGCTGCAGCAATTGCTGCTGCAGTTACCTCATATACCTGGTGTGTCTGGTGCAACAACAGAAGAAGGAGAAACAAGAGAAGAACCAGTACACCTCAACAGCAGCAGCAGCAGCAGCAGTACAGCATTAACAGCAGCAGCACCAACTGCAGCAGCAGCAGCAGCAGCAGCAGCAGCAGCAGTAGAGGAAGAAGACTATACTTACGAACAAGACTACGAGATAGATGCCATTGAATTAACTTTTAAATTAGATGAACAACAAACAGAGGTAAGCAGCAGCAACAGCAGCAGCAGCAGCAGCAGCAGCAGCAGCAGCAGCAGCAGCAGCACTTGCTGCTGCTGCTGCTGCTGCTGCTGCTCCTACAGCAAAAATAATAAATAATAATA
>NW_013563705.1:2748-3588 GCF_000499605.1 Eimeria maxima | reverse complement strand
TTATTTATTTATTTATTTATTTATTTATTTTATGTTCTTTTCTTTATATGTTGAGTTCTTATTTATTTATTTATTTATTTATTTATTTATTTATTTATTTATTTATTTATTTATTAATAAAGGGTAATAATAAAGAAGTTATTGTTGTATATAAATAAGGAGACACTATTAAGGAGACAGTACTAATTAAGGAGACAGTCTTATACAATAAGGAGGCAGGAGGAGACAGGAGGAGGGAGGAGGAGAGAGGAGGAGAGAGGAGGAGACAGGAGGAGACAGGAGGAGAGAGGAGGAGACAGGAGGAGAGAGGAGGAGAGAGGAGGAGACAGGAGGAGACAGGAGGAGAGAGGAGGAGACAGGAGGAGACAGGAGGAGAAAAGAGGAGAGAGGAGGAGAGAGGAGGAGAGAGTAGTAGTGTCTCCTTATTCTCTCTTATATATAAGGAGACAGTCCTTATTAAGGGGACAGTACTAATAAGGAGACAGTACTAATAAGGAGACAGTACTAATAAGGAGACAGTCCTTAATAAGGAGACAGTACTAATAAGGAGACAGTACTAATAAGGAGACAGTACTAATAAGGAGACAGTTATATATATAAGGAGACAGTTATATATATAAGGAGACAGTTATATATATAAGGAGACAGTTATATATTAATAAGGAGAAGAAAGTACTAATAATAGTTAATAAGGAGACAGTTATATATAAAAAGGAGACACTTATTTATTTATTAATAAATAAACAAATAAAATTAAATTGTTAATTAATTATTCTTTTATTAATTATATTAATTAATTAAATAAATAAAAAAAAAAAGAAAAAAAAAAAAGGTAATTAA
>NW_013563705.1:0-2648 GCF_000499605.1 Eimeria maxima | reverse complement strand
AAAAAAAAAAAAAAAAAAAAAAAAAAAAGGTAATTATTTGCTGCTGCTGCTGCTGCTGCTGCTGCTGCTGCTGCTGTTCTAGAGCAGCGGGGGAAGGCCTTCTGTCGTCCCCTTGAGGGGAGTGTGTGTGCATGCATGCGGTTGCTGCTGCTGCTGCTGCTGCTGCTGCTGCTGCTGCTGCTGTTGTTGTTGTTGTTGTTATTTGTCTTCTTATTAATAAAGAAGAAGAATAATAAATAAAAATAAAATAAAAAAAAAATAAAAATAAATAAGATTTATTTTGCTGCTGCTGCTGCTGCTGCTGCTGCTGCTGCTGCCTCTACTGCTGCTGCTACCTCTGCTGCTGCTGCTACTGCCTCTGCTGCTGCTGCTGCTGCTGCTGCTGCTGCTGCTGCTGCAGAACAACAGGAGCAGCAAGAGGCATAATTATATTGATTTATGTATATTTTCTTGTATATTTTCTTTTTTTTTTCTTTTTTTTTTTCTTTTTTTTTCTTCTTTTTTCCTCCTTAAGGATAAATATTTCCTTAGGGTACCCCCCTTAATAAATAAATAAATAAATAAATAAATAAATAAATAAATAAATAAATAAAGGTACTATTTTTATATAAATATATAAATATATATTTATTGTTTGTTTCTTCTTTTTGTTCTTCTTTTTCTTTGTTTATATTATTCTTTATTTATTTCTTTTTTTCTTCTTTTTTTCTTCTTTTTTTATTTATTTATTTCTTTTTTTCTTCTTTTTTTTTTCTTCTTTTTTTTCCCCTCTTCTTCTGTCTATACACCCCAATAAATATTTATTCTTCTTTATTATTATTGGGGTGTATATACACATACACCCCACCACCAACTTATATATATCTGCAGCAGGTAGCTAGTAGCTCCTGCTGCTCCTGCTGCTGCTGCTGCTGCTGCTGCTGCTGCAGCTGGTCCTTCCTCTTCTTCTGTTCTTCCTCCCTTCCTGCTGCTGCTGCTGCTGCTGCTGCTGCTGCAAAGAAGATGGCGGGTAGCAGTTATGTTCGTTATATGTTGCTGCTGCTGCTGCTGCTTGCATGCATAAATACATGGATATGTACAGCGCAGCGGGCGCATGAGGATGATCAGCAGCAGCAGCAGCAGCAGCAGCAGCAGCAAGAAGAAGAAGAAGAAGAAGAAGAAGGAGGAGGATATAATCTTGGTGGTATAGATAGCTATATAGATAGTAATGATGTATCTGTACTAGGGACAGAGGAGATAATCCCTTCCTCTATGATAAGAAAAGGGATAAAAAAGAGGGAAGAAGAAAGAAAGAAAAGAATAATATATTTATCTATTGCTGCTGCTGCTGCTGCTGCTGCTGCTGCTGCTGTTATATTAACAGCAGCAAAAAAAAATAAATTAATAAAAAAAAAAGAGACAGATAAGAAGGAGACAACAGAGGAAGAAATAAATCGTGTCTTTATAAAGACACGTAATAATATTATACAAGACATAAAACAAATAAAGACAGCAGCAGCAAATATAATAAATGAATATGCTGCTGCTGCTGCTGCTGCTGCTGCTGCATATAATAATTATACAGCAACAATAAAAAAAAGAATAAAAGAAGCAAATAATAATTTAGATATATTTATTGTCTCCTTAATAAAAAAAAAGGAGACAATTAATTTAATTAATAAAAAAAAAGAAGGAATTAATTTTATTAATAAAATAAATAAGGAGACAATTAATTATATAAATAAACAAATTAATTCTATTGCTGCTGCTGCTGCTGCAGATATACAGACACTGCAGCAGCAGATGCAGCAGCAAGAAAAAGAATTCCTTGTCTTAATAAAGACACAAGAAGAAGAAAAAGAAAAAGAAGGAAAAAAAGAATATAATAATATAATTAATAAGATTAATGCTGCTGCTGCTGCTGCTGCTGCACTGCAGCAGCAGCTACTCAATAAATTGCATGCACTAGAAGAAAAAATAGATATACTTATGTCTCCTTATGAGGAAGAAGTTGTCTCCTTGCTGCAGCAGCACGAACAGGTGCAGCAGCAGCAGCAGCAGCAGAAACAAAAAGGTATTAAATTAACACAGCAGCAGCAGCAGCAGCAGCAGCTGCTGCTGCTAGATGATCAGCAACTGCATGCAGCACAACTATTCCTTAGTCATGTAGGTATGGCTAGGAGCAGCAACAGCAAGACACGAGCAGCAGCAGCAGCAGCAAAAGTTAGTAATTGTGTCTCCTCTTTCCTTAGTTATTTACGTGAGCTTGCTGCGCTGCAGCAGCAAAAGCAGCAACTTGAGCACAAACTTGCCAATACACCCCAAAACCCTAAACCCTAAACCCTAAACCCTAATTTATTGTGTATATATACGTATATGTATATTTATATTTATATGTATATGTATATGTATATGAATAAATATATACATGTAAATATATACATTTATTTATTTATTTATTTATATTTATATGTATATAAATACAATTAATTATCTATATATTTATTTATTTATATTTAATTAATTATTCTTTATTTATATTTAATTAAATATAAATAAATATAAATTAATTAATATAAATTAATATAAATTAATAGGTAAATATACGTAATAATACATACATATACACCTAAATATATAACATATATATATATATATATATATTATAT
>NW_013563704.1:0-551 GCF_000499605.1 Eimeria maxima | reverse complement strand
GACACCGCAACAAACCCTAAACCCTAAACCCTAAACCCTAAACCCTAAACCCTAAACCCTAAACCCTAAAAATAATAATGTGCGATTTCGATTATTTGTTTGGGTAGAGAGTGTTGGAATTATTGATGAGGGTTTGATGAAAAGGATTAAAAGAATTAGGGTTTAGTGTTTAGGGTTTAGGGTTTAGGGTATATTAGGGTTTAGGTAGGGTTTAGGGTATATTAGGGTTTAGGGTTTAGGGTTTTTTTTTTCTTATATTTACCTGCAGTAAATAAATAAGCATTACTAAGTATAAGCTCAAGATGTACATATAAACAAATAGAAAGAATAAAGAAATAATTAGGATAATTAATTAATATACATATACATACAGGTAATAAACATAGATGTGCTCCCCATGGATGCTGCATGCATGCATACACACACATAAACCCTAATTATTCATAATTCATAAACCCTAACCCTAAACCCTAATTCATTAGAAAAAAGGGAGGAAAGGGAACAGGGAAGAAAGAGGTATTCATATATACAGATACATATATATATATATA
>NW_013563703.1:656-2078 GCF_000499605.1 Eimeria maxima | reverse complement strand
TTTTTTTTTTTTTTTTTTTTTTTTTTTTTTTGCTGATAGTATTAGGGTTTAGGGTTTAGGGTTTGATAGTATTAGGGTTTAGGGTTTAGGGTTTAGGGTTTAGGGTTTACTTCAACAAGACGTGTTGGTTCGATGGATGCAACAACTTGTTGGAATTCATAAACATCACAAAAGACAACGGAGACAGTCCCTCTGTCTTCTGCCTCTAACGTTGACGGTATACTGCAGCAGCAGCAGCAGCAGCAGCAACAGCAGCAACAGCAGCAGCAACAGCAGCAGAATTAAGAAAAAAGCCCCAAGGAGACGTTGAAGGAGACAAAAAGGAGACAACTAATAAATACTAAAAGGAGACAGTAAAAAGGAGACAACATAAAGGAGACAGTAAAAAGGAGACAATAAAAGGGAGACAGTAACCAGGAGACAGTAAAAAGGAGACAATAAAAGGGAGGAAATAAAAAGGAGAGAATAAAAAGGAGGAAATAAAAAGGAGACAATAGAAAGGAGACAGTAAAAGGGAGAGAATAAAAAGGAGGAAATAAAAGGGAGAGAATAAAAAGGAGGAAATAAAAAGGAGACAGTAAAAAAGGGGACAATAAAAGGAGACAGTAAAAAGGGGACAATAAAAGGAGACAGTAAAAAGGGGACAATAAAGAAAAGAGACAACAGCTTACCCATCCTCATTAAGAGGAGCATTAATCATTTGATCAACAACAAAGGGAGGTAACATAGTATTAAGTATTTCTCTTTGTTTTCTTCTGCTTGCCTCTACGCTATAATCTAATAAAAATGACTTTCTTTGGTTATACTCTAATCGGTAACCAACAAAACCTATTTACATCATATATATACACATATACAAGGGTTTAGGGTTTAGGGTTTAGGGTTTAGGGTTTAGGGTTTGAGCAAGGAGACACAGATAGATAGAAAGAGAGACAGAGACAGACAATCCTACGTTAGAAACAATTAAGGGGGGAGGGGGGGAAAAAGAAAAGGAGACAGGAAGAAAAAGAAAAGGAAACAGAGAAAAAGGAGACAAGAAGAAAGGAGACAGGAAGGAAGGAGAAAAAAAAAGGAGACTAATAATCTTACCAACAAAGACGATTGAGCCAAGGAAGAGAGGAAGATGATCATAAAGATCAGAAAGAGACAAATACGATTGACTTTGTCCTACAATATACCTGATAATATAAATAACACAAAAAAGCCCCAAAACAACAATGCATGCATGTATGCATGCATGCATGCAAGGCATAAGAAGAAAACTACAACAGTACCAGAGAATAAAATATTAACGTAAAATAAAGAAAATAGGTATGCATAAAAAACTACCTGGATAAACAAAACACAAAGTTACATATACCTATAAATAAAATAAATAAAATAAATAAAATAAATAAAATAAATAAAATAAATAAAATAAAT
>NW_013563702.1:39834-42900 GCF_000499605.1 Eimeria maxima | reverse complement strand
GGGGGAGGAGGAGGAGGAGGAGGAGGAGGAGGAGGGGCAGGTGCAGCAGGAGCAGGAGGAGGTGCAGCAGGAGGAGGAGGAGGAGCAGGAGGTGGAGCAGCAGCAGCAGCAGCTGCTGCTGCTGCAGCAGCAGCAGCAATAGCTTGCTGCTGCATGCGTGCAATATTTGCTGCTTGCTGCTGCTGCTGCAGTATTTCTTTTTTTAGGTAAATTGTTTCTTCTTTTATTTCTTTTTCTTTTTCTTTTATTAAATTAATTAATTCCTGCTGCTGCTGCTGCTGCTGCTGCAGTTGCTGCTGCTGCTGCTGTCGTCTTTTCTCACGCTGCTCTTGTAACTCTTTTACATCTTTGCTGCTTACCTGCTGCTGCTGCTGCTGCTGCTGTTGCTGCTGCTGCTGCTGCTGCTGTTTTTCCTTGATCCTTTTTTCTTTCTCTTTTTTTTGCTGCTCTTTCTGCTGCAGTTGCTGCAGTTGCTGCTGCTGCTGCTGCTGCGCTTGCTGCAGTGTCTGCTGCAGCAGCTGCTGCGTTGTCTGCACTTGCTGCGCTAATGCTGCTATCCTTTCTTCCCTTTCTTTCTTTTTTTTTTCTTTTTCTTCTTTTTTTTCTTTTTTTTCTTCTTTTTTTTCTTTTTTTTCTTCTTTTTTTCCTTCTTTTTCTTCTTTTTTTCCTTTTTTTTCTTTTTTTTCTTCTTTTTTTTCTTCTTTTTCTTTTTTTATTTCTTCTAATCTTTTTAATGTTGCTGCTACATCATCTTTATTTATTTTTGGTGTCTTTGCTGCTGCTGCTGCTGCTGCTGCTGCTGCTGCTGCAGCAGCAGCAGCAGATGAATCACTGTCATTGTCTGTTGATTTATTACTGTCCTTCCTTTTCTTCTTCTTATCTGTCTCCTTTCCTGCTGCTGCTGCTGCTGCTGCTGCTTCTTTGCTGCTCTTTTTCTTTCCTTCCCCATCTCCCTCACCCTTCTTGCTGCTGCTGCTGCTGCTGCTGATTGAGTCATCACTGTCTTGGCGTTTCTTCTTCTTCTTTTCGCTCTTCTTTGCTGCTGCTGTTGCTGCTGCTGCTGCAGCAGCAGGTGTATCCTTTGTCTCCTCTACAGCAGCAGCACCTCCCTCTCCCTCAGCTGCCTATACACCACAGACAGCACAGAGCAGCAGCAGCAGCCCGCAGTCTACACAACCAGCAGCAGCAACAGCAGAAGCAGCAGCAACAGCAGCAGCAACAGCAGCAGCAACAGCAGCAGCAACAGCAGCAGCAACAGCAGCAGCAGCAGCAGCAGCGGTCGGACCAGCGGCGAGCTGCAGCCGTAGAGTGGTCATATACGGTGTATGCGTACACTGCAGCAGCAGCAGCAGCAGCAGCAGCAGCAGCAGCAGAAGCAGCAGAAGCAGCAGAAGCAGCAGAAGCTGCAGCAGGAATAATAGGCTACCAAAGATATAATTAATTAATTAATTAATTAATTAAGAAGAGAAGAATTAAATTAATAATATTTATATCTTATTTAGATCAATAGACACCAAAACAGCAGCAGCAGCAGCAGCAGCAGCAGCGGCAGCAGCAGCAGCAGCAGCAGGACGTCCTACATCCTTCGCTACTAATTTTTTGTTTTTTTTAATAAAAATAAATTAAAAATAATAATATAAATTAATAATTAATAAAAAAGAATAAATAAATAAATTTATTTTGCTGTTGCTGCTGCTGCTGCTGCTTCTGCTGCTGCTGCTGCTGGCATAGTTGCGGTGTATATACATACGCACATCACACAGGATTCAGCCTGCTGCTGCTGCTGCTGCTGTTGCTGCTGTTGCTGCTGCTGCTGCTGCAGCTGATCATAATATAGCATATATATTTATATAAGGGGGTAAATAATTCTCTTATATAAAGGAGAAAAAGAAATAAATAAATAAATAAATAAATAAATAATTTATTTATTTATTTATTTAATAAATAAATAAATAAATAAATAAATAAATAAAATGCAATTGTCTCCCTTTATTATTTCTTCTCTTCTTCTTTCTTCTTTTGCTGCTGTCTTTACTATGCCTGCTGCTTCTTCCCCTCCTAATAGCGAGCAGCTGCAGCAGCAAATACAGAATGCCTCTCAGGTACCCCTAAACCCTAAACCCTAAACCCTAAACCCTAGCTAAACCCTAAACCCTAGCAGCAAAGCAGCAGCACAGCGCGCTGCGCCACTCTCGCTCTACGCTCACCAACAGGGGGCCCCCTATATATCTCTGCAGAATACACTACTAAACCCTAAACCCTACAGCCTAGAAAACCCTAAACCCTAAACCCTAATCAGGGTTTACGGTTTAGGGTTGAGGGTTTTCTAGGGTTTAGGGTTTAGATGTTCTCTTCCTCGCTTCCCTTTCCCTCCCCTTGTCAATCTCCATATCTCTCCTCTCAGGTATAAATTTTTAGGGTTTACGATTTAAGGGTTTAGGGTTTAGGGTTTAGGGTTTAGGGTTTAGGGTTTAGGGTTTATATGTATGTCTATAGGTGGTGGATTTTTCTTATGTAGGAGGAAGGGAGACAGGAGAAGAGGCAGAAGTTCGTCTATCTGTTGGTTCATCATTAGTAGTAAGATTAACATGTGCAGGAGGGTATAGAGGAGTATTAGGGTTTGCTGCTGATGCTGCTGCTGCTGCTGCAGCAGGTGCAGCAGGTGGTGCAGCAGCAGGAGATGCAGCAACAGTAGCAGCAGCTATGGGGCCCCCATCCTCATCAGAAGAGGTACTCAAACTTGTAGAAGCGGGGCCCCATATCCCTGATGGTGTTAAAGTAACACTACCTGTACCATACAGAGGTAAGGGTTTAGGGTTTAGGGTTTAGGGTTTAGGGTTTAGGGTTTGTCTCTCTTCTTTTTATCTACACTTCCTGATGGTGCCAATCTATGCTTTATTCTCTCCCTGCATTATCCTTTCGACTTTATTTATTATCTAGGGTTTAATGTTTCTAGGGTTTAGGGTTTTACTACTTCTAGGGTTTAGGGTTTCTAGGATTTCTAGGGTTTAGGGTTTAGGGTTTAGGGTTTACGAATTTTTTTTTTTTTTTTTTTTTTTTTTTTTA
>NW_013563702.1:27321-39734 GCF_000499605.1 Eimeria maxima | reverse complement strand
GGTTTTGGGTTTAGGGTTTAGGGTTTTCGAATTTTTTTTTTTTTTTTTTTTTATTTATTTATAGGAGTAAATGCATCAGAGGGTTTAGGGTTAGTTGGTGCTCCTGTTCCTTTTATTAGTACAATAAAAGGAGAAAAACAAGGAAAATATATCTTTTCTTTTTTTATTGTTCGTCCTTGGCAACCAACAACTAATTATAAGAGATTTATTCTTAAGGTACATGTTGTATAAATATAAATAAATAAATAAATAAATATAATTAATTAGTTAATTATATTTATTTATTTATTTATTTATTTATTCCTTTCTTCTTGCTGCGGAGGGAGATTGGTTATGCTGCTGGTGCTACGTCTTGTAGCAGCAACAGCAGCAGCAACAGCAGCAGCAGGAGAGGGAACAGTAGCAGCAGGAGTTGTAGCTGCAGCAGCAAATGTTCCTACTGCAGCAGTTGCTGCTGCTGCAGCATATATGTAGCAGCAGCAGCTTGCTGCTGCTGCAGCAGCAACTGCTGCAGCAGCGGGGGCAAAGACGCCCAGTTTATAAACTGCGAACTTTTCTTATGCCTTGCTGCATTATATCCCTGCTGCCTCTGCAGCAGCTGCAGCAGCAGCAGCAGCAGCTGCTGCTGCTGCTGCTGCAGCAGGAGCAGCAAGAGCAGCAAGCGGGAGACGCATGCGTACAGTGACATTCAATTTGTAGGATATGTCCTTTTATTAATTAAATAAATAAATAAATAAAATAAATAAACAAAATAAATAAATAAAATAAATAAATAAAATAAATAAAATAAATAAATAAAATAAATAAAAAATAAATAATAAATAATAGATAATATACAGTAGATATATTATGTATATTTATTATTTATTATCTATTATTAATTAATTAACTTATTTATTTATTTATTTATTTATTTATTTAATTTATTTATTTATTTATAAATTATTTATTTAAATTAAAAAATAATTGATAACGCTAACAAGAAAAACAATGCAGCAGCAGCAGCAGCAGGAGCCACTGCAGCAGTACTTGCAGCAGCAACAGCAGCAGCAGCAAGAGTATCTGCAGCAGCAACAGCAACGAGTGGTGCTGCTGCAGCAACAGCAGCAACTGCAGCAGCTGCAGCAGCATCCGCCCTTGATTGTTTGCTGTTGCAGAGGTTTAATATAAATTAAATTTTGCTGCTGCTGCTGTTGCTGCTGCTGCTGCTGCTGCTGCAGATAATAAAAGTCTTGCTGCTGCAGTAGAGCAGCAGCAGCAAAGAGAAAACAATCAACGACGCCTATAGAACGCTTTTGCTGCTGCTTCTGCTGCTTCTGCTGCCTCTGCTGCTTCTTCTGCTTCTGCTGCTGCTGCTGCCAGTATTTGGAGTTGCTGCTGCAGTTCCTGCTCCCGCTGCTGCTGCTGTTGCTGTTGCTCTCCTCCTAATTGTTGCTGCTGCTGCTGCAATCTCTGCTGCCGCCGCAATTGTCGCTGCTGCTGCGCTTGCTGCCGCCGCTGCGCTTGCTGCTGGTGCTGCAGTTGCTGCTGCCGCAGCATCAGCAGCAACTGCTGTTCCTGCCGTTGGAGCACCCGGTGCTGTTGCTGCTGCTGTTGCAGCAGCTGCTGCTCTTCCTGCTGCTGCTGCTGCAGATGTTGCTCTTCCTGATCTCGCAGCAGCTGTTGGTCTTCTTGCTGCTGCTGTTGCAGCAGCTGCTGCCCATTCTGCTGCTGCTGTTGCAGAAAATGTTGCTGTTCCTGTTGTTGCAGCATGTGTTGCTGTTCCTGCTGCTGCTGCTGTTGCAGCAGCCGTTGCTGTTCCCGCTGCTGCTGTAGCTGTTGCTGTTCCCGCTGCTGCTGCAGATGTTGCTGTTCCTGCTGCAGCAGCAGTTGCTGCTCTTCCTGCTGTTGCAGCACTTGATGCCCTCCTTGCTGCTGCTGCTGGTGTTGCAGCAGCAGTTGGTGTTCCTGCTGCCGCAGCCTGTGTTGGTGTCCCTGCTGCTGCAACAGCAGCTGCTGCTCCTGGCGTTGCAGCAGCAGCTGCTGTTCCTGATTCCTTAGCAGCTGCTGCTGTTCTTGGTGTTGCAGCAGCAGCTCGTCTTCCTGCTGCTGCTGCTGCAGCAGCTCTCGTTGCAGCTGCCGCTGCTGCTGCCACTGTCTTTGCTGCTGCATAACAAGACGTCTCTGCATACTTAGATGTGCTCGTGCTTCTCTTATGCTGTTTGTTGCTGCTGCTGCTGCTGCTGCATCGTGTGGCACCTTCAGGTGTACAGCCACCGCAGGCATATGTGTCTCCTCCTCCCTTAGGGGGAAGCCAGGGGGAGGAGGAGGAGGAATAAGCATAGAGATAAGGAACTCCCAGGTGTCGGGATCGCCTTCTGTGGGAACGGGATCGTGTCCAGATGTGCTGGGATCGTCTCCCATCACGTTGGGATCGTGTCTCCCTGTTAGGTAGGGATCATCTCCTACTGTACTCGGATAGTCTCCTATTGTCCTGGGATCGTCTCCTGTACCGCTGGGATCGTACCAATCTCTGTGTAGATCGGCCCTTCTTCTGTGGGGATCGTCTCTTCCTCTGTTGGGATCGTCTCTTCCTCTGTTGGGATCGTCTCTTCCTCTGTTGGGATCGTCTCTCTCTGTGCTGGGATCGTCGTCTCTTGAATCGCTGTAGTCTTCTGTACGGTTGGGATCGTCCTCTGTGTTGTTGGGATCGTCTCCTATATGGTTGGGATCGCCTTCTGTGAAGTTGGGATCGCCTTCTGTGAAGTTGGGATCGCCTTCTGTGAAGTTGGGATCGTCTCTCTCCCTATTGGGATCGTCTTGCTCCCTATTGGGATCGTCTCTCTCTCTGTTGGGATCGTCTCTCTCTATGTTGGGATCGTCTCTTCTTCTATTGGGATCGTCCATTCTTCTATTAGGATCGCCTCTCTCTCTATTGGGATCGTCTCTTTCTCTATTGGGATCGTCTCTATTTCTATTGGGATCGTCTCTCCTGGGATCGTCTCTTCTGGGATCGTTTCTCCTGGGATCGTCTCTATCAATATTGGGATCGTCTGCAGGTCTCTTGGATACGATCCCGAACCATTGCCAACAATTACCGTGGGGGGATTCACCAAGAAAAGAGCTGCAGAATTCAATTCTATGATTTATCCCTTCGTATATAAATTCTTCATAGCATCTACTGTCTAGTCCGTCATCTGTTATGCTGCTGCTGCTGCTGCTGTTGCTGCTGTTGCTGCTGTTGCTGCTTATGTTGCTGTTGTCGCTTATGTTGCTGTTTATGCTTATGTGGCTGTCTATGCTTATGTTGCTGTCTATGCTTATGTTGCTGTCTATGCTACTGTTGCTGTTTATGCTTATGTTGCTGCTGCTGCTAATGTTGCTGCTGCTGCTGCTGTCGCTCCTGCTGCTGCGAGGAGTGCTGGGGTTAGATATGCCGACAGTTGGCGTTTCTTGAGGATATTGACTGTCTTGTTGCTGCTGCTGTTGCTGCTGCTGTTGCTGCTGTTGCTGCTCCTCGGTAGAATTGTTTCCTTCTCCTTCCCCAGCTACACCGTTCGCCACTGCTCCATTAGTGCTGCTGCTGTTGCTGGGCTGCTGACTATTGTCCTGTTGCTGCTGCAGCTGCTGCTGCTGCTGCTGATTAGGAGCAGCAAAGGCAGCATGAAACTCCTCCGTTATCTGCGATTGAGGAATCTGAATTGTTAAGATTTGTATCTCCATCTTGTGGTGTCCGTTGAGTTTTTCTAGGGTTTAGGGTTTAGGGTCTCAAGGGTTTCGAGGGTTTAGGGTTTCAAGGGTTTCGAGGGTTTAGGGTTTAGGGTTTCGAGGGTTTAGTTCTTTGGTGTTGATGTAAAAAGCGCTCGAGAGGAAGAGCGTCTTTATACAAATACAAAGAAGAAAACAATCGTATACGCAAGAGAACAAACAAGAACAAACAGCTGTTGTTGTTGTTGTTGTTGCTGCTGCTGCTGCTGGTTGTGCTGCTGGTTGTGCTGCTGGTGCTGCTGCTGCTGTGGCGACAACTGGCGGTGGTCCAGCTGCATCGATGCTTGTTGATGGCGCAAGAAAAGGTATAAAATTCAATGAATTCTTCCTCCTTTTAAGTTACTTTTGTTAATATATAATACTATAATAAAATAAATAATAAGGAATTAATTTATATAGTTAATTTAATTAAAAAAGGCGTGGATTACCTGCATCATTGCGGTGATTCGCTGGTTGGTGGCGATGGTCACCAAGGGTGTAGGAGGGGTAAAAAGTGTTAATTTTTTCCAATAAAAGTTTAAATTTAAATTAAAATAAATTGAAATAAAGCAAATAAAATACAAAAAAGGGTTTTTTATTGGTTTTTACCGTCATTTTCCTCCTGAGTGAGGGCATTTAGCTAGTTATTTGCTTACAGGTGACCTCAGGCCTGGCTAGCACGGCTTGCTAAAATCCCTTCAGCCATCGCTTGTTTTGCATATAATTGTTTGTATAATTGTTGTATATTGTTGCGAATAAAGAAGAACATAAATACAATTCTTTATATATTTATTTATTTAGTTGTTTTATTTATATATAATATAATAAATATTTAATATATACAATGAAATCTACCGTTATATCTAGTCTAGTAGTAGCAGCAGCAGCAGCATGTGTGTATACCACCACCGGAGCTGCTGCTGCACCTGCTGCTCCTGCCGCAGCAACAGCAGCAGCAATGGAGGAAATACCACAGGAATATCTTGCTGCAGTAACAATGGAGGACAACAGCAGCAACAATCTCCGTAGGGGTATGTACGTCATTGAGGGTTTCCAAGCACAAGAGGATAATAATAATAATAATAATGAGGAAGAAGAGCAGCAGCAGCAGCAGCAAGAAGCAGCAGCAGCATCCCCAGTAGCAAATGAAGCAGCAACAGTACCACAACAGCAGCTGCAGCAGGAGCAACAAGACCAAGAGCAAGACCTATCCTATTCAACTGCAGCAGCAGCAGCAGAAGAAGATGATGATGAGGAAGAGAACGATGATAATAATAAACAATTAGAGGAAGGAGAAGAAGGAGAAGAAGAGGAAGACGAAGAAGAAGAAGAAGGAGCAGAAAAAAGAGAATTATGTCATGGATATAAATGCAAGAAAGGAAAAGGAAAAAAGAATAAATATTATAAACATAATAAAGGATATAAAAAGAATAAATATGCTTCTTTTGTTGCTCCTCCTCTCCCTGTTGTTGTTGTACCTGTACCTACTAAGATACCTCCCCCTGTACCTACTAAGTATGCTGCTCCAATACCATCAAAGTATGCTGTTGCTGCACCTGTTGCTGCTGCACCACCAACAAAGTTTGCTGCTGTTGCTGTTGCTGCTCCTCCTCCTCCTCCTCCTCCTACTAAGTATACTCCTCCTATTGCTTATGTACGTGCTGCTGCTCCTCCTCCTGTTAAGAAAGCAGCACCAGCAGTACCTTATGTTGTATCTGCACCATCTAAGTATCCTGCTGCTGCTGCTGCTGTCAGCAGCAGCTACGTGCAGCAACCACCTACTATTATTAAATCCTCTCCTGCTCCTCTCCCTAATAATAATATACTACAAAGACTTATGCTGCAGCCTAGTGCTATCTATTCACGAGGTAAGCAAGGATAAGCAGCAGCAACTGCAGCAGCAGCAGCAGAAGCAGCAGATATGCTTGTTTGTACTCCTCTTGCTCGTCATGGTCCTGCTGCAGCTTATTCTATTGTTTTCTTTACCAGAGAACAGCAGCAGCAGCAGCAGCACCAGCAGCACCAGATATGACGGGGTTAGTAGTTATTATATTATTGCAGCAGTTGCACTGCTGCAGCAACAATTGTGTACTGCAGCAGCAGCAGCAATTGCTGCAGGAGCAGCAAATGCAGTAGCAGCAGCAGCAGCAACAATGTTGCAACAGCGACAGCAGCAGCATCTGCTATGGCGGTTGCTGTTATTGTAGCAGATGCAACAGCAGCAGCAGCAGCAGCAACTATACAGTAGTTGCTGGTGCTGCTCCTGCTGCAGCAGCAGCAGCACACCAGACTGGTGTCTGCTGCTGCTGGGTAGCTGGTAGCTCTGCAATTGCAGAGCGATCTTTTCTTTTTATACACCAGCAAACCCTAAACCCTAAACCCTAAACCCTAATTCCTACGCGAATAGGGTTTAAGGGAACAAGGGTTCATGCAATAACATTCATATAGCCTAATTTATTTATAGGCATCCTCTTACACTGACTTGTCTAGGGTTTAGGGTTTAGGGTTTAGGGATTAGTAGGGTCTAGGGATGGGGGGAACAATGCGTGTCTGCAGTAGACACAACTCTTAGACTTTAGGATCTAGGGTTTAGGGTTTAGGGTTTATGGTACAAGCATATCTTCCTTAGGGTTTGGGATTTTTAGGTTAGTAGAAACCCATGTCATAATTACGGTTTAGGGTTTAGGGTTTAGGGTTTGGGAGCACAGACACATACACTACTAACTGCTGCAAACTGAATGATTTATACTTTTAATAACACTAATCTTTAAAACCCTAAACCTTAAACCCTAAACCCTCGAAGGAATCTTCCGGTTTGCTGTGTGACACGGAGCTCCGAGCAGGGCATAGGTAGGAAGGCGGTCCTCTAAACCCTAAACCCTAAATTAGGGTTTATAATTAGATCTCAATTATATCAAAAAGACTAAACCCTTTTAAATTAATTATAATTACTATATAATTATAAATAAGAAGAAATGACGACGGCTGTCTGCTGCTGCATGCAGCCAATCCAGCGCTCTCGCAACCTGCACACACTGTGGCTTCAAAACCCTAAACCCTAGAAGATAAACCCTAAAACCTAAACCCTAAACCCTAGATTTGACATTTGGAGACTCCTTCCATCGATTTTCCCTCAACAACAGCGCATTACCAATAGAACAATTGGCAGAAGCGCTCAAACAGCCGCAGGGTAGAACCCTAAACCCTAAACCCTAAACCCTAATTCCTTGTGGTACGAAACCCTCACGGCTGCTTTTGCAAGCCATGAGGGAACTCTACTAAAGGAGAAAACCCTAACTATGGATTCCTCAAATGTGCGGGCAGAGGTTGAAGGTATGCCGATGCTACCAAACCCTAAACCCTAAACCCTACACCCCAAACCCTAGACCCACTAAACCGTAAACCATAAACCCTAGACTCTTATATTTCAATAGATCAAGCAAACACACACCTTGGTACGACTGTAGGGCAACGAGTAGCAGCAGCAGCTAAACCCTAAACCCTAAACGCTCTCCATTCGGTGTGCTGCAGCCGCCTCCCTTAGGGAGACCCTACTACTAAACACTGGCGATCGGTACAGAGGGTGAGAATCTCTAAACCCTAAACCCCTAACGCTAAACCCTAAACCCTATCCTGCTACTGAACTGGGCTCGTCGTCAACCGCCAAACCCCAGAGCGTCTAGCGAGGGTTTATTCATCTTGTTGAGGGTTTATTGTAGACTGCACACCTAGGGTTTAGAGATTAGGGTTTAGGGTTTAGGATTTAGGGTTTAGGTATTCTCCGCAGGCCTGTCGACGGAACTGGCGTACCATCTGGGCGAGGCATCCTGCTACTCAAGTGCTGCTAAACCCTAAACCCTAATCGCTAAGCCCACCGTTTTGTCCTGTTTAGAAGATAATCTTATAACACTAAACCCTACCACATTTAGGGTTTAGGGTTTAGCGTAAACCCTAAACCCTTCATGCATCAAAACTACATCCCCGCTAACGGTCTTAATGCTTGGCATTGCGAAAACCTCTCGGGACGCAACGATAAGAAATTAGTGTTTAGGGTTTAGTGTTTAGGGTTTCGGGTTTAGGGTTTAGGGTTTGCGTTTTAGGGATGGCCATTGCTTCTCTGGCACATTTAAAAAAGGGCTAAGGGAGGGCCCGGGGGTTTTTATTGAACTGCGCACAGGAGGAGGCATTGCGATACATCAGGGTGAGAGAACTAGGGTTTAGGGTTTAGGGTTTAGGGTTTAGCACTGTGCAGGGTTTGAGTTTGTGTGGAGATAACACTAAGGGGAGATCTAGGGTTTAGGGTTTAGGGCAATATCTAGGATTTGCGTCTTGCAGTATATCACGGTGAGTTCTAGGGTTTAGGGTTTAGGAATTAGGGTTTAGGGTTTAGGGTGTAGCGCTGTCTAGGGTTTCGTCTCGCGGATACAACATAGGTGAGATTAAGGTTTGTAAGGTGAGCTTAGGGTTTAGGGTTTAGTGTAGGTTCTAGGGTTTAGGGTTCACTGTTGTTTAGGGTTTAGCACTACTTAGGGCTGGCGCGTCGCAATATCCCAGGGTGATATCTTCGATTGGAGGGTTTAGGGTTTAGGGTTTATGACTCTCAAGGGTTTTGCGCGTGCACGCGCGAGGTGCCCATTCCTGAGAGTGTTGCTCTATATTGAAAACCCTAAACCCTAAACCCTAAAAGACAAGTCGGAAGTAAACCCTAAAGGGTTATGATGCGTAAAGATGTCACAACCCTTGCTCTATTTCTCCCTGTAGCTTGACTGTTTAGGGTTTAGGGTTTAGGGTTTAGAGTTGAGTGTTTAGGGTTTAAGGTTTAGGGTTTGGAGTTGAGTGTTTAGGGTTTAGAGTTGAGTGTTTAGGGTTTAGTTTTAGTGTTTAGGGTTTTACACTTTTAGTCTTACACTATGATGTACGGTTCAGTGTTTAGGGTTAAGGGTTTACGTTTTAGGGTTTACATTTTCGGGTTCACATTTTTAGTGTTTAGGGTTTAGGGTTTAGGGTTTAGGGTTTGTGATCAGGCGAATGGGTTGGATGTTTTCTTCACGGCCCTTGTCGTTCTTTGCTTCTCCCCGAAAGACTTTTAATTTATTCAGAATTCTATGGCGGAAAAAGGGTACAGTTGAGGGGCCCCGCCCCTTTATATGAGGGGCCCCCCCCACCTTTCCCAGGGGCCCCCTGGACAGGGGGCCCACTCTATGGGGGAGGGCCTCAAGGCCGGGGCCCTCAAGGGGGCCCCTCTCCATACGGGCAGCAAGGGGGCCCCCCCCGTAGCGTACAGGAGGTGAACGGCGGTTCAGGCTATGGCCATTCCGCTGCTTCTGTTTCTGCTGCTTCTGCTGCTGCTGCTGCTGCGTCTCCGGTGTCTGTTGAAGGTAAGAAGGCGTTTGGGGGAGTTGAAGTTGATTTAGTACGGCGTCTCTTTCTAGGGTTTAGGGTTTAGGGTTTAGGGTTTGGCGGCTGGTGTGGGTGGTTTATGCTGTGATCAGCCGATTCAGAAAACGCTGAGCATAGCTGGCCAGAAGAGGCAGAAGGTGGGCTTTCCCTGCTGTTGCTGCTGCTGTTGCTGTTGCTGCTTCTGCTGCTGCAGCAGCTGTGCCTGCTGCCTAATCACTAGTTCCTCACGTAGAGGTTTAGAACCTAGGGTTTAGGGTTTAGGGTTTAGGCGAGCAATGCATCGCTAGACTATGCCGTTTGTATTGTTTTGCTACTACTGCTAGTACTGCCACTAATACTTCGCTGCTGCTGCTGCTGCTGCTGTCGTTGCTGCTGCTGCTGCTGCAGCGGTACGATGGAGTCCTAGCGAGTTGGCGTGTTGGCTACGATTAGCGTCAGCAGAGCTAAGGACGCAGAAACTGCCTCAAGGGTTTATTGAGAAATTACTAGCTAGGCGTGTAGGAGGTAAACCCTAAACCCTAAACCCTAATTTTCCTAGAAGGGGGATGGCACTGTATCTGCGTCTCGTTCTACGGCTGCTGCTGCTGCTGCTGCTGCTGCTTTTGCAACTAACTACTTTTGCTGCTGCATTTCCTGCTACTGTTACTTATGCTGCTGCTGCTCCTACTCATGCTGCTGCCGCTGCGCGCTGTGCCGCTGCGCGCTGCCGCTGCTGCTGCTGCTGCTGCTGCTGCTGCAGGAGAGGAATTTCTTTGCCTAACTGCTGCTCAACTAAAACGGGATTTTGGTTTGATAACTTTTGGGGGAAGAAATCGCGTCTTGATGTTTGTCAAACTTCTTAGGTACTAAACCCTAAACCCTAAACCCTAAACCCTAAACCCTAGATGGGAACCACAAAACTATATATTCCTACCTATTTGTGTTTCTCTTTGTATTTATGTAAATGATAAATCCGGGCGGGATTGTCTTTTTTTTTCCTCCTTTTAGGGTTTAGTGTTTTAGGGTTTAGGGTTTAGGGTTTAGGGTTTTGCATGCAGATTACAGGCCTCCCGTCGTCGTCGTATACATCGCTTATTTTTGAGTTCTTCTGGTGCATCTGTGCTGCCTGAAACGAGTACCTCTCCTGGGGGCCCCCATGGGGGCCCCCAGGAGAGATATTCTTCCTCTGGTACTTTAGAGGGTGCAGGAGGGCAGCAAGGGGCCCCCTTCAGCAGCGGCGGTCGAGTTGGTGGTGGGTCATGCGGGTACTCTGAATCTGAGGGGCCCCTAGGGGGCCCCGGTGGTGTTCCCCCTACAGGGGGTCCCCGTGGATTTTCTTTCCCTCCAACACCTCCAGAGGGTTCAGCTACTGGGGTCCCCGGTTGCTGCTGCAGCAGCAAAGGGGGCCCCCCTAATTTAGGGTCCTTAATACCCTTTGAGCAACTACATTTTGTTTGCTGGCTAGGGGGGAGGAGGACGACCGTCTTCTATGGTTTCTGGTTAGGTAAGGAGGTAGCAATAAAGGTATTTAAGAAGCAGCATTTTTTTTATCATATGCCTACTAGTGCTGCTGCACCTGCTGCTGCTGCTTCTGCTGCAGCAGCAGCATCCGCAGCAGCTGCTGCAGGACCACCTTGGAATGAGGGGCCCCTCACATTCGCGTCTCTTACAGGGGGGGCACAAAATACCAATTCAGGAGGTGGTGGGGCCCCCATGGGAGGAGGGCCCCTTAAGGAGATAGAAGATAAACTGTTGGATGTATTGTGCAACAATACAGATCTGCTGCTGCTGCAGCTGCTGCAGCTGCAGCAGCTGCGGCACCCCCATCTAGTTATGCTGCTAGGTGTCTCCTTATCTCATTCCTTTCATGTATGCTTAGTCATGGAGTATATGCCTAAGGGGCCCCTAGGTATGCATCTGTCTCCTTCTCCTCCTTCTTGGGTACCACCACCAAGGAGACACCCAGGGGGGGGGCCCCTGCAGAGGCAGCAGCAGCAACAACAACAACAGCAGCAGCTGCAGCACCTGGGGACACCACTGCAACACTCCCTACGCCATGACGGAGACACAGGAGACAGCTCCATCTCTCCTAGTATCTCCCATACACACAGCAGCAGCAGAAGTAGCAGCAGCAGCAGCAGCTCAAGGGGTGGGTCCAGCCCTTTTAGGCCCCTCATGGGGGCCTCCGAGGGCCTCCCAGTACCTGGGGGCCCCTCTACGGGAGCCCCCTCTTCAAGGGGCGCCCCTTCTGTGGGGCCCTCTTCTGGAGGGCCCCCCTCCCCCAACAATTCCCTAAGACCTGGGGGTACAGCAACGGGGGGGCCCCAAGAAGATAATTTATTGATGGGCCCGCCTAACTGTCCTTCTTTATCTGTAGATAAAGAAAGCCAAGAAGGAGGTTTATGGTCTTCTTCTCCTTGGGGGGCCCCCCCTCCTATTAAGCCTCTATGGGGGGCCCTCCACATAGAGGACAATAGGGGGGCCCCCTCTGTCCCCCCTCCCTCTTGTTTAGTCCCTATTGCCTTAGCAGAGGCAATAGAAAGACTGCATGCAAGAGGAAGAAGTCTCCCTTCCTTCCTTGGGGGCCCCCGGAGAGCAGGGGGGGCCCACAGGAACAGAAGGGGGGCCCCCTCATCAAGGGCATCAAGTATTAAGAAATCCGAAGAAGATGGAGGGGCCCCCCTTTCAGGGAGTTGGGGGCCCGCTTCTCCCCTGAACAATTCTACTTCTCAGGGGCCCCCTCTTGATGAGAACGCACCGTCAGGGGGCCCCCTCCCTCCAGCAGCAGGCTTCCAGCAGCAGCAACAGCAACAACAGCAACAACAGCAGCAACAGCAGCAACAGCAGCAGCAACAACAACAACAACAACAGCAGCAGCAGCAGCAGCAGCAGCAGCAGCAGCAGCAGAGACCTGAGGTCTCCCCTTCAATACACTTTTCTTTAGAGTCCCTTGCAAGACTCTGTGGTGTCCCTCGTGTAGTACAATGCCTAGGCAGCAGCAGGGGGGCCCCCCGTACCTCCTGCAGTACCCTTTTATCGGGGGGCCCCCTACAACCCCATTTCCTTAGTGCCCTCAAATTAGGCAGAGGAATTGCCCTTGGCTGCGCTTACTTACAAAGACAACAGGTAATAATATACTGTGCCCTCTCCCTCCCTCCTATTAATACCCTAAATACACAGGGGCCCCTTAGGGTTCCCCTTACAGGGGCCCCTTAGGGGGGCCCCCAATGGCTTACAGGAAGGTTTGCTTTTTTTTTTTTTTTTTTTTTTTTTTTTTTTTTTTTTTTTTTTTTTTTTTTTTTTTTTTT
>NW_013563702.1:21460-27221 GCF_000499605.1 Eimeria maxima | reverse complement strand
TTTTTTTTTTTTTTTTTTTTTTTTTTGGTTGCTTTTATTTATTTATTTATTTATTTATATTAATTTATATCTTGTAAATATCTATTAACTAATTTATTTATTTATTTATTTACTTATTTATTTATTTATTTATTTATTTATTTATTTATTTATTTATTCGTCCCTAGGTATATCATTTAGAATTGAAGCCCTCAAAGATTTTATTGGATGAATCTTTTGGACCAAAACTCACAGGATTTGGTAAATTAATTGTCTCCTTTTTTTTTTCTCCTTTTTTTTTTATTCTTTTTTATTCCTTTTTGTCTCCCCTTTTTTATTCTTATTTTTTTTCTTTATTATTGGCTCCTGTTTTTTATCTCCTTTTTTTTTCATTTTTTTCTTATTTTTTATTGTACTCTTTTTGTCTCCTTCTTTTTGTTTCCTCCTTTTTCTCTCCTTTTTTATTTATTTTTTTTTGTCTCCTTCTTTCTCCTTGTTTCTTCCTTTTAGGCATTGCAGAGATTGGACGCCGCTTGGCTCTTAATGTCACCGAGTGTCTACAGCGATGTCTGCAGGGGGCCCCTCGAGGGGCCCCTCTAGGGGCCCCTCCTCCTTGGGGTCCCCTTGTGGGCTCCCCTTGGGGGTCCCCTTGGGGGTCACCCAGTGCCGCGGGCCAGGCTGCTGGGGGCCCCCAGGGTTCAGCAGGTACGACTGCAGCAAAAGGGCACTGCATGCACACCTTTAGGGGCCCACTTCCTTTGCTGCTGCTGTACTTAATGGGCCTCACCAACGAGGGCCCCATTAAGGGGGGGGGCCCCCCACCTACAGTGTCACTGTCTTTGGTATCCTGTGTGCTCAGACAGAGACAACGAGGGGCAAGAGCAAGAGCAACAGCAGGAGGAGCAGCAGCAGCAGGAGCAGCAGCAACAGCAGCTGCAGCAGTATGAGCAGCAGCAGTATGAGCAGCAGCAGCAGGGAGCTGCTGCTCGGGCCCTCTTAGATGCTCTGCGGCAGTCTGATTGGTGTGAGAGAATGCTGCAGCTGCCGTGGAACCCCCCTTCGGTGAGGGTTTGCTGCTGCTGCTGCTGCTGCTGCTGCTGTTGCTGTGAAGGAGAGCAGCAGCAAGACTGTGTGTCAGTGTAGCGTTTGCTGCGAAGCGCAAGAGAGACAGGCATAGTGAATCAGCCGGCTGTCCAATTTAGGGTTTAGGGTTTTTAGGGTTTAGGGTTTAGGGTTTAGGGTTTAGGGTTTGTGTTAATCAGGTGTCTTTGGGTCTAAGCCACCCTGAGGAAAAGAAATACATCGACGTCTATTCCTTTGGAGCTGTTTTTTGGCAAATCGTAAACCCTAAACCCTAAACCCTAAACCCTTAAAAACTCCTGCTGCTGGCAATTACGATTTGTGGGTATACTTCGGGTTTAGGGTTTAGGGTTTAGGGTTTGCGTTGGAGGGTTTTCTTTGCTGCCGTCTTCGCAGCTCACAGGCCGCCCACCTTTTGCTGAGTTGTCCTCCGCGCAGATTGTTGTAAGTTGTCTAGGGTTTAGGGTTTAGGGTTTAGGGTTACACCAGGGTCGCCTCTTCTTCCGCTGTCTTAGGAGTCTCAGAGACATTTGCTTCTGCTGCTGCTGCTACGGCTGCTGCTGCTGATCTGCTGCTGCAGTTCGGAGCAGCAGCAGCAGCAGCAGCAGAGTTTCATTTACCAATTACTGTTAACTTAGGGTTTAGGGTTTAGGGTTTAGGGTTTTTCTTTTTTAGGGTTGCGTGGAGCTTTGGGACGATCCTCTTGGCAACCCTTGCAGCGGCATTCCTCACCAACTAATGGTAAGACCGTCTTGCTGCAGCTGCTGCCGCTGCTGCTGCTGCTGTTGCTGCTGCTGCTGTTGCTGCTGCTGTTGTTGTTGTTGCTGCTGCTGCTACTACTGCTGGTTTTGTATTGCTGCTTCTGCTGCTGCCGACTCCTCGGCACTGGCTGCTGCTACCTTCATGACGCAGCACTAATTCAATTTATTTATTTAATTTAATTAATTAATTAATTTATTTATTTATTTATTTATTTATTTTTTTTTTTCTTTATAGGTCCTCCTTAAGAAATGTTGCCAAAGGAAAGCAAACCGTCGGCCAACTTTCTTAGCTCTTTTGCATGCAATTGCTGCATTATACGCTAAGGTACGTCAGTACCCTATAGGGGCCCCCCTAGAGGGGGCCCCCCTCCCTCTTGGGGGGGGGCCGGACATTCCCTCAGAGGGGGCCCTTATATATAGGTGGGGTTGCTTGTGTTTATGCATGCAGACACACGAATCAGCAGAAGATGCATTAGAGGAATTCATGGGGGCAATTTACTGATTGCTAATTGGGTACTAAATTATACTAATTATACCCTATAAGGGGGGCCCCCCGTGGATACACAGAGTGTCAAGGGGGGCCCCCCTGGGTACAGAATGCCAAGTGGACCCCTCCGCAGAGTACAGAGTACCAAGGAGGTTCTCGCAGGGCACAGAGGGTCAAAGGGGGCCCCTGCAGGGTACAGACGGCCAAGGGGCCCCCATTTTTTTATATTCCTCTTATTATTTTATTGTTATTGTTGTTATTATTAATTATTATTATTATATGTACACTAATGTGGGCATTTAATGCATTTATTTCCTTATATAATTCAAGTGTATGTACAGCTAATGCAGCAGAGGCAGCGCAGCTGCTGCGTCTATTTTTTTGGGGCCCCACAGTGACGGCATTAGGAGGAGGGAGACCCCAAGGGGCCCCTCCTCTTATTGCTCTTGGGGGCCCCCAAGTGGGCCCCCCTCTTATTGCTACCCGGGGACCCACTAGGGGCCCCCCTTTCAAACCCCTAGGGGGGCCCCCTTACTAAAGGGGGCCCCCCTAAACCCAGCGTGGGGGGCCCCCCTCCTCAGTCTTTTTATGATTGCATTGGGGGCCCCCCTTCAACGTGTTGTATGTGTTATTATGAAGTTTAACTTTTTTGTCCCTTTTGTCCCTTTTTGTCCCTTTTGTCTCTTTTTCCCTTATTTCTTTTGTCCCTTTTGTCTCTTTTCTGTCTATTATACCGTTATATTTGTCTCTTTTTTATTCCTTTTCCTTTCTCTCTTTTGTGTCTCCTTTACTAATATATTTCCCTTTCCTGTATCCTTTTATTATTACATTTATTTATTGTATTTATTTTTTTATTATTTATAATAACAATAAAACCCTAATTAGCTAATAAACCCTAAATAAGAGATAAGAAAGAATTAAAAAAAAAATAAAATAAACGCATGCAGCCCCAAAGAATTACACAAAAACATTAAAAGATAAAAAGACACACATAGTCTATTTATATGACAAATTCCTTAACATTGCAGCAGCAGCAACAGCAGCAGCCTCCTGCTGCTGCTGTTGCTGCTGCTACCACTGCGGGTGCTGCTGGAGCCTGAAGATGCTGCTGGTGCTAGTGCTGCAGCAGCAACAACAGCAGCAGCAGCAGCAGGAGTGCATACGTTATAACAAACCCTGTACCCACTAACGTCTCCTGGGGGCCCCCCCATCGGGTACGAAGGGGGCCCCAAACCCTACTTGGGGTTCTTCAAAGGAAGAAGAAGGGTTTGGAGGAGTGTAAACCCCTGGCTGACCTGCAGCAGCAGCAGCAGAGGCAGCAGCAGAAGCAGCAACAGCAGCAGCAGCAGGAGAAAATTCATTCGTCTGTGAACACCTCAAAAACCCGAAACCCTAAACCCTCAGGGTTTGTCTGCCTAAAGTAACACCAATATCCCTACTAAACCCTAAACCCTAAACCCTACGTTGTCTCCTGCGGCCATGAGGCGAAGGTGCCTCCTCATCAGAGAAGCAGCTGCAACAACAAAAGTAGCAAGCAGCAGCAGCAGCAGCAGCAGCAATCAGGGTTTATCTAGGGTACAGGGTTTGATGGTGGCAGTCAGGGGCAACTACGATAAACCCTCCGCCAAGGACTTTAATTTTTAGGGTTTAGGGTTTAGGGTTTAGGGTTTAGGGTTTACTGGAAGTAACCATCGTTGCGGATGCTGGGGTCGCTGGCAAGAACTTTTATGTGTACATGGGCAACCTGACCACACAAACCCTAAACCCTAAACCCTAAACCCTAGACACAAACCATTAGTAGCCAAAAGGAATGTGGGCACAATCAATGCTGTACACTATCCAATTATTAGGGTTTAGGGTTTAGGGTTTAACCACCTCCGCTGTTGCTGTAATATCCTGGTCTAAGCTTCCTTCTCCCTCTTCTTGTTCTTCTCCAGCACCTCCTCTCCTGCACCAAACCCTAAACCCTAAACCCTAAACCTTAAACCCTGACAGCATGCAATTCCTCTCTAGCTTCGAAACATCCTAAACCCTAATGCTCTTTCTAAACCCTAGGGTTTGGTTCACAACAAGGGTTTAGGGTTTGGGGTTTAGGAAGACGTACGTTGCCTGGTGCCCCCCTAAACGGAAGGCAAGAAGCCCAACAAGCAATATTAGCTGCAGCAAGGATACAGCAACAGCAACAGCAGCAGCAGCAGCAGCAGCAACAGCAGCAGCAAAGAATGTGTTGGGTTACCAAGGAGCCCAGGGCAGAGGGCAAAGAAGAAAAAGGAAGGGACAATGCAAGAAAACGACAAAACCCCAAACCCTAAACCCTAAACCCTAAACCCTAGAAATGATATTCACCAAGCCAAAAAAATCTGTCGCCTTCGCGGGCACTGCGCTGTCTCCCTGCAGAGAAACACAAAGCATATTCGCAACCCTGATAAGGGTTTAGGGTTTAGGGTTTAGCAGCAAGTAATACACACTAGGGTGAACCATCCGTCTCTGCCAACAGCAGCAGCAGCAGCAGGAAATGCTGCAGCAGCAGCAGCAACTGCAGCAGTTGCTGCTTCCCGGCACAAAACCCCCACGGTCCCAAGCCGCATCCTACCCAACCCCCCAAACCCTAAACCCTAAACCCTAAACCCTAATCAGTTGTCTTCTTACCACAATGAGCCTTGAATAGAAGGCCATAGAAGTTAGAGGAAGACGAACAGTCATGATAAGAAACAAGACTGTTGCCCCGCAGTGTTTAAGGACCTGCATATAAACCCTAAACCCTAAACCCTAAACCCTAAACCCTAATTTCTGAACTGTAAGTGCTATACAACTCTAGACCCTAAACCCTAAACCCTAAACCCTAGATCCAAGACCCACAAGCATAGAGCAGACGTTGTATATTAAGTTGAAGAGAATGTACACCGCAACTTCAACCTGCAAACCCCAATCAGAAACCCTAAACCCTAAACCCTAAACCCTAGAATCTCTAGAAAATCTAACTGCCCCGGTAAGAGTGCCATGCCAAACAAGGGTTTAGGGTTTAGGGTTTACCCATGCCCCCTGACAAGAGTCGCAGGCAACTCCTAAGGTAGGCCCGCAGACCTGAGGAGACAGAAGAAGAAGGATACACTAATAAAAAGGAGACACTAATAAAAAGGAGACACTTAATAAATAAAATTAAATAAATAAATAAAATAAATAAAAAATAGGAAAAAGACCTAAAAAAAAAGAGGAAAAGGAGGGGGATACAATAAAGAGTATAATACTAATAAAATAAATAGATAAAATCAATAAATAAATAAATAAATAAAATAAATAAATAAAAAAGGAGACACTTACTGGGGGTACAATTGTATCTTTTCCTAAGAAACATTTTCCTCCATTTATTAATCGTCGCCATAAATCGCCTAAGGGTACAACTTCTATTTAATTAAAAAAAAAAAAAAAAAAAAAAAAAAAAAAAAAAAAAAAA
>NW_013563702.1:0-21360 GCF_000499605.1 Eimeria maxima | reverse complement strand
AAAAAAAAAAAAAAAAAAAAAAATAAATAAATAAATAAATATAAATAAATATAAATAAATATAAATATATATAAATTTATTAATTTATTAATTGGTTAATTAAAAATTTAAATGATCAGAGACAAAAACGGGTAAACCCTAAACCCTAAACCCTAAAACACTAAACCCTAAACCCTAAACCCTTCATACATGCCCTGAATATTCGTGAATAGTTATACATCAAGAAAATAGTGTATAGTATTACTGGTGTATTAAAAATAAGGGTTTAGGGTTTAGGGTTTGAATATAAGTATATAAAATATAATTAATTACCTTTACCAAGTAAAGGAAGAGAGGTAAGAGGAAGAAGAGCAAACCCTACAAAGAATTGGAAGAGAGCTACCCAAAATTGCAAGAAAGATGTATTCATTGCAAACCCTCGGAAGGCTACTTCTTTTACTACATAAGATAAACTGCTTGGCTGCACAAAAAAGAAAAAAAAAAGACATAATTATGTATTTTTTTTTAAGGGTTTAGGGTTTAGGGTTTAGGGTTTGGGTTTAGGGATTTATGGACAGAGGGTTTGGGGTCTAGGGACATATTCTTAGGGTTTAGGGTTTATCATTTAGTGTTTGGGGTTCGGGGATATATAGATAGGGTTTATTAGGGTTTATTAGGGTTTAGGGTTTAGGGTTTAGGGTTTACGAGTATAGATAGAAGAAATAATAAATTAAAAAAAGGAGAATTACTATTATCTTCTTTTGTTGGATGCAATAGGCCGGGACTCTCAACAACTAAAACCCCAAATATTATTACTGCTGCACCTATATGTTGAATTATATTGTACCTAAATATATATACATAAACCCTAAACCCTAAACCCTAAACCCTAAACCCTAAACCCTAAACCCTAAACCCTTGAAATAGAAATGTATATTTGACCTGCTGATGGTCAAATATACAAAATAAAGCCAATGGTCATAAACTTTTATGCTTAAGTTGTACTAAACCCTAAACTCTAAACCCTAAACCCTAAACCCTAAACCCTAGATGACGTACCTCTTGCCAAGCATAAAACGACAAAGAAGAAGCATAACAGGAATGCCTAGCTGAGATAAAACCACTTGTGCCGTCCCTACGATACACCGACCCCACAACCTCATAAACCCTAAACCCTAAACCCTAAACCCTAATTCATTGAAAAACACTAAACTTATTATTGCAAAGCAGCAAACCCTAAGTCCTAAACCCTAAACCCTAAACCCTAAACCCTAAATACCTGAAGTATGGACACCTCCAACAACCGCCATAATACCACAAACACCATCAAGAGAACCCATTAGGGCAAAGTTCTTCTTGGGGAAGCTAAGCACCTCCTGAAGACACCCAAACCCTAAACCCTAAACCCTAAACCCTAAACCCTAATCTGCAAATACCTACTAAAAACATACTCCGTGACACCGGCAGTCTTGAAAGGCAGTGATGCTTCTTTGGTTTGTTGGGGGCTAGCAACACTGTAAATCAGAACCCTAAACCCTAAACCCTAAACCCTAAACCCTAATTACCTGTGACAGTTTGCCAACAAAGTACTGATAAAGACATAAAGCAGCAAAGATGGGTATAAATACAAAATTAGTTAATTGATTTAAAAACCCTGAATAATTGGGCATTTTATCCAACATACGCCTGTATATATCACACAAAACCCTAAACCCTAAACCCTAAACCCTAAACCCTAAACCCTGAAAAAACCATATCTTCATCATACATAGAAAAAAAGATATTTTTTAAAATCCAAACCCAATAAAAGCAAGTAAACCCTAAACCCTAAACCCTAAACCCTCCGTCCCCCTTAATTAATTACTTACTTAAAACTAATTGTATTACCCGTAGAGGAAATAAGAAGACCTGCTGTATATAATATTATTTTTAATTGTCTTTCGTTCTTACGCAAAGAAAACAACAAAAAACGAAGACCTAAGGACGTCCTTCTTATTATTAAATTTATATATGCATGCATGCAATTTATTGCCCTTTCTATCCTCCTCCTACATACCATACTTCGGGGGCCCCACAGGGAGCCCCTTTGCTGGGGGGCCTCTTGGGGGCCCCCATGGGGGCCCCCATACGGACCACCTATGGAGGGGCCCCTATAGGGGCCCTCATTAGATCTTACGTACCCTACATATCTTATCCTTCCCCCTCCTTCCTCTGTGCTGCTAACATCTGAATCATCATCTGTGAGGTGTACGTACACCTCACGATCTGCAGCAGCATAGTGGAAACCAGGGGCTTGAGAGGGGCCCCCACGGGGGGCCCCCCGGTGGCCGCCACGGGGGCCCCTGTGGCTTAGAGAGGCACCTCCCCTGTATCCTCGGGAATTTATCGGGATAACAGAATCATCCATAGATGAACCTCCTTGGGGGCCCCCACCTCTAGGGCCCCCCGCTGTTGCTGCTGCTCTCCCTTTTCTCTCTTGGAGGCCCTTAGAGGGAACTTTGGGAGACTCCTTTGACAAAGAAGAATTATTAAGAGAAGATGAGGGGGCCCCAGGAGGACTGCAGTCGCGACGAGACCCATCGCTAGTAGACAGAGAAGGGGAGGACCCCCCGGCGCTGCCATTGGGGGGCCCCCCTTCCTCATGGCAACCATTGGCTGGGGGGTCCTGAGGAGGGGAAGAGGAGCTCTTAGAGGAGGGAGCCCCTGAAGAGGCCCCTAAAGGGGCCCCTGACGGGGCCCCTGGAGGAGAAGGCATAGGTGGTGCTGTGTATGGTGTTTGGTAGAAGGCTGGGGGGCCCCTGTGTGCGCAGCAGCAGCAGCAGGGGGTTTCGAGGGTACTTGTACCTATGGGGCCCCTTGAATCGCTGCGTAAGTAGAGTATAACTTATTTAAGTCAATAAATGCATAAATAATAAAGAAAGAAGAGCCAAGAAGAGTCCGATTAGGGAAGGAAAGACAAAGAAGAGAAGGTTTGGAGGCACAACACGGTGTGCATGCAAGAGAGAGCAGATATACTTGTGTTGGTGGCAGCTAATTCGCTGCTTAGGATGCCTCAAAGGAATAAATAAACATTTATACGAATGCCTCAAGGCGAACAAACGAAGAAAAAGAGCACAAACATGAATAAGAGTTGTGCGTACACCCAAATATCCTCGTGCAAGCCCGGTGGACACAGCACAGGGGAGTTAGGGGGTCCGCTTTCCAGCGTTTTATGGCCTTTTTTAGTTATTTAAACCCTAAAACAATAATAAAATACAGTCTAATTAAATAAATCGATCTTTTTACGGTCTAATTCAGAAAAAGAGACAATACTGTGCCACTCGTCCTCTCTTAACCTCCGCAGACACCCGCCGAGTCCAGTGGTACCCATTCCTTTCTCGTCGCTTTCTCCTCTTTCTTCTTCTTTTTTCTCATTTTTTCTTCCGTAAAATAACAACAAAAGAAGTGTATTTTTGCCTTCTTCCTTGTAGGGATATAACTAACTACAGTACTTAATGCGAAGCCTTCTTACCTACAACACTAAATGACATAAGAAAGGAAGGCATAGAGAAAGCTATTGGCTAGTGTAATAAAAATACCTTTTCTTCTTATTCACAACATTTACTTTTTCTTCTTCCTTTCGCCTTTTTACACCTCTGCATATAAACAATTCCCTTTACAACTAAATGCGGCCCCCCCACCAACTAAAGAGGGGGCCCACCGAGAAAACTGTCTTATGGGGGCCCCTCCTTGTAACCCGTAATCAGGGGCCTCCAAAGTCATACTATTAGCACCTGTACCTAGTTAGATCCACCTGCTGTCAGGAGTACCCTTAGGGGGGGGCCCCGGGCCTCAGGGGCCCACGGGTACTCTAGTAGGTATAGGATTGTTGTATTGAGCTCCAAAGGGGTAAAAAGCAGTAAAAGGAACACATGTAAGTAGTATAGAGGAGCAGCAGAAAAATGTAGATATATATGTATATATAAATATAAATAAATATAAATGAATACAAATAAAATATAATCATATATATGGCTAGGGAAAGAAAAGAGATTAGAAGGGAAGGTTGTGCCCTCCTCTAAGGGCCCCACTTTTACTGTTCGAAAGAAAGGAGTGGAGACCCCCCTACAGGGGCCCCCACTTCCCCAGGGGCCCCCTCTGCAGGGCCTGCCCCGTCTCCACAAGCCCCCTCAACGGGGCTTCGCCCCTCTCTACTGGCCCCCTCAACAGGGCCTCGCCCATCCGTAGGGGCCCCCTCAACAGGTCCTCGCCCGTCTATAGGGGCCCCCTGTTTAGGGGCCCCCTGTTTAGGGGCCCCCCTAGCTGCAAGAGCAAGAGCAAATGTCTTAGAGAAGAAGGCCTCTAAGTACCCAAGGGCCTCCCATCTATCCGTAGCACAGCGAACAATTGTTGTTTTATTAGCAACATTAAACTTAAACAATAAGTGGTACCGAGGGGGAAGAAATATTAATGCATGCAGGGTATCAATAGGGGGCCCCCGAGGAGGGGGGCCCCCGGAAGGGGCCCCCCATTCATTTGTTGTTGGGGGGCCCTTGCAACCCTCAAGGATCTCTTCATAGGGTACTTGTCCTTCAAAGTATTGATCTACAAACACCTCCTCATATTGAGGATAAAAAGGTTCCTCTTCTTCTTCTGTTGCTGCAGCGTCTCCTGCTGCTGCTGCAGCGTCTCCTGCTGCTGCTGCAGCGTCTCCTGCTGCTGCTGCTGCGTCTCTTGCTGCTTCTGCTGTGGTTTCTGCTGCTGCTGAGTCTCCTGCTGCTGGGGTTTGCTGCTGTCTTTCCTCTATACCAGAATGCTCACGGACACCAGCAGGGGGGCTGTCTGTGGGGCCCCCTGAGAGGTTAGACACCCCAAGAGGGGGGGCCCCCATACAGAAGGGACGGCAAGACCCTGTTGGGGATCCTTCCTCCTTCGCCTCTTGCATAGAGTTGTCCTGCATGCATGCACAGATAGACAGTAGCAGCAGCTGCAGCAGCTGCAGAAGGCGGTGCATGCATCGCATGCAGACACTGCATGCAGACACCGCATGCACACACCTGCATGCAGACACTGCATGCAACCAGTGCATGCAACCACTGCATGCAGCCACTGCATGCAAAAGCCCCACCCTAGAGAAATCGAATTCTTCTGTTTCATCAGGAAGATAATTACTAATTAAAAAAGGTTTTAATGACATCTCTATCATCTGCAGCACCACCTCCCTCTCCACGTCGAGTGTCTGTACACCATGCACACACACACAGACACACACAGACACACACACACACACACACACACACACACACACACACACACACACACACAAACCCTACACACTCAAACCCTAAACCCTAAACCCTAAATTCTAAACCCTAAACCCTAAACCCTAAACCCTAAACCCTAAACCCTAGCGTACCTTTACTGATTTGGCTACGTCTGGTCGCGTCCAAATGGCGTTGAAGAGGATCGCCCTAAATGGCGGAGGTGCGCAGATCTAAAAGCCCCAACATCACACGCATACAGTGCATGCACTGCATGCAGCACAAGCAGTAGCACCCCGCACAAGAGCAGCAGCAGCAGCCCCTAGCAGCAGCAATAGCAGCAGCAGCTATAGGGGATGTTATACTGGTGTCTAACTGGTAAGAATAGGTCTTGAAATGAGACAGAGAAAGGAGACAGAGAACCTGTATAAGTTGTCCCTCGGCTATCCGTAAAATGTGTCTCCACAGAGAATACCGTCGGCTCTGGCTCTATTGGCTCCAACCTAAATATACGCATGCAGGCATGCATGCATGCAGAAAAAAAAAAAAAATAACATGCTGCTTATGTTCTTGCTGCTGCTGCTGCTGCTGCTGCTGCTGCTCGTACTTAAGGATTATTTCATAGTCGAAGGGAAATGCGTCTTCAGCAGCTTTCCTCAGAATTTCTTCTTCTTTGTCTGTTAAGGGGCCCCCCGTTTCATCTTGGGGGCCCCCAGTGGGCCCCCGTCCTTGGGGACCCCAAAGGGGGCATTGCAAAAAGGGTATACATACACTAGAGAGAGGCTGGTAAGAAGGAGAACGAGAGAAGAAAAGCTCTACTGCATACAGGGTACTTAACCAGAAAGGCTTATGGGGCCCCCCAGCAGCAGGGCAGTCTCCTTGAGTGGCTACCTGTATAGATGTGCCGTAGGGGGGCCCCTGACAGACCTCTGGTCCCAAAGGGTTGCAGGGCCCCCCATTGGGTGGCGCCAGGGCCCTTAGACGGAAGGGGAGACACACTGAAAAAGAATGCGAGGCTACAAAGTCATAATACGCCTCTACTGCAGAAGGGGCTCTCAAACTCCCATAGGGGCCCCCAAAACCCTCACAGGGGACTTCTAGTACTTTGGGGGCCCCACCGTAGGTCAGAGCCTGAAGCAGCCAGATAGATAGAAGACGCGCAGCAGCTGACACAAGAACCAACACTGTCACATTCCCAACAGCAGCAGCATCAGCAGCAACAATAGCAGCAGTAGCAACAGCGGTACCTCAATGGCGGCCTCCCCATGGACCTCATCATACACTGCTTGAAAGTAAGCTGTCTCCTTTTCTTCATATAGGGTTTCTTCCTGGGTAGTGCTATGTGAGGCCTGAGGGGCCCCTAGGCCTCCTTCCCAGAGGAATGTGTCGGGGGCCCCCTCTAAGGGGCCCCTAGGGGTAAGAAAGAAAGCTGACTGCTCGTCTTGTAGACCACAGAGGAGTCGTCTCTCTTTTGTAGACTTGAATAGAGACAGAAAGGGTACGAATCCATTAAACCTGTGGGAGACCAGAGACAGCGCCGAGGGTTTAGGGTTTAGGGTTTAGAGTTTGCATGGAACTGTCGCACACAAGAGTTTAAATGAATGTCCAGCTAAAGCCTCCAGAGGAGCGCAGAGTCTGGTTGCACAGACACACAAGGCGGAGCAGCAGCAGCACCGTTTGCTACTGCTGCTGCTGCTGCTGCTGGTCCGCAGCTCACCGATGCTGTGGTGGTGAGACATGCGACAGATAGCGTTCAACAAGCGGTACGAGCTTCTCCCCCCCAGGAGTCAACAAGGCCACTGCAGCAGCAGCAGCAAATGCAGCAGCAGCAAACGCAGCAAATGAGGCAACAAAAGGTCCAGGTGGCCTCGGCAGCACAGACCAGAGCATGACCATCATCATTCGCACCCAGCAGCAGCAGCAGCAGCATATGCACTTAACACCTGCAGCAACCGCACCAGCAGCAACAACAGCCGGAAAGAGAGCAGCAACAACCGCAGCAACAACAGCAGCGGCAACAGCAACTGCAGCAGCAGCAGCATCAGCGTACTGAGAGCACTAGGGCTAGCATTCTTGAGTGCCCTGAGCAGCAGCTGTGCTTCTTGTCTTGTATCGAACCCTCCTGCCCCCATGGCGACAGTTTGCAGGAGACTGACTACTCCTTCACGTACCTCGCTGCTTCCTTTGTGTGTCAGCAGCAGCTGCAGCAGCAGCAGCAACAGCAGCAGAAGCATGGCGGTGCAGGGAAAGTTTGCTTTATTACCTTTAAGAGAAGGTAGAAGGGTAATATGGGTAAGGACAGCTGCTGCAGTTACCTGTTTTGTTGCAGTAAGGAGACAAAGAGCAGCAAGCCAGCTGCGGTGTCTGTCTCCGTTATCTGCTGCTGCTGCAGCAAAACTAAGACGCGTTAATATAGGCAGCAAATGCTGCGGATCTATCGCGGGGTGTACAGACAGCTCAAAGAGGATAGGAGAGAAGCAAACTAAATCCTCTGCTGGCTCTAGTGTATGCAAGAAGTGTGCTAGAGGCAGCAGCAAGGATTGACAGACACAAGACATCGGTACTGCGGCCTCAGCACCAGCAGCACCAGGAGGAGCAGCAGATGCTGCTGCTGCCGCAGTTGCAGCAGCGCGAGAGGCGTGATGCAGCAGCAGCAACACGCTCGGGCCCAACTCTACAGGGTGGCACCTGTACACACAGCAGCAACCAACAACACCGCACCTGCCTCTGTTGCTGCTTCTACTGCTGCTGTTCACGTTGTAGTTCTTGCAGCGGCAGCGGCAGCAGCAGCTGCAGCTGCTGCTACTAAGGAGCACTTGCTGTGGTGTCAATTGAGGGGCGCCTTTGGCATGCATGCATTCATGCATGCATGCATTACCTGAGGTGTTCGCATAGGAATTTATGTAGTTGTGGGGTTGCAAGTTGGGGCTTTAATATACTTCTTAATAAAAATCTAAAGACAAGCGCATGCACCTCGGGGGCCCTCTGTACAGATCGGAACTCATAGAGGACCCCGCATACATCGAATAGGTTAGAGGGGGGCCCCCTGCTGCTCTTGCTGCAGTGCAGTAGCAATGCCTGCAGCAATTGCTCCTTTACTTCTGGAGGATCTGCTGCAGAAGGGCAGAATATTGACGGAGATGTTGCAGCAAATGCAGCAGCAAACCGCGGGTGCTGCTGCAGTGCTAAATACCACCTGCGCATACACCCCAAACCCTTGCATGCAGCGTGTCTCCTAGATGTTATCCCTAAACCCTAAACTAGGGTTTGTAGGACCCGTAGCCCTAGCAATAGAAGCACTGTTCTAAGACAGCACAGGGGGGGTTTTAGGGTTTAGGGTTTAGGGTACCTTATGCAGAGGACGCGGTAATGACATGCAAGGGTTTGATCTAATACAAGTCCTCTTAGCCTCTCTTCTAGCAAGAGGGTTTGGGGCCCCCCCGGAGCTGCGAGGAAGGTACCTCCTGGGGGCCCCTGCAGGGTACCTGTGGGGAGGCCCTCTGCTGCAGCAGGAGTGCCGAGGGCCCCAGCAAGGAGGGCCCATGCATGCAGCAGGTGTAGACGGGAAGACATAACAAGAGGCATTAATGTAGATAAAGAAGAATATGCCGGTAAACAAAGAAGACTGAATAGAGACGCACACATTAGCTGCAGCAGCAGCTGCTATTGCAGCAGCAGCAGCTACTGCAGAAGCAGATGTTATAGGACCAGCAGCAGCAGCTGTTACAGCAGCAGCAGCAGCAGCAGCAGCAGGGGCCCTTACCGGGAAAAGAAAGCAAGATGCATGCAGAGGGAGAGTTGTGCCCAATCGCCATAACCCCATACACCATCTAAGACAAGAGACAGGGTATTCTTTAAGGAAACAGTTAAGGGGCGCAGGAGACGAGGGGGACGCATATACCCATCCGTGCTGCTGCTGCTGCTGCAGCAACAGTTAGTGCTGCTGCAGCTGCTGCTGCTTCCAGTGAGGGTTATGGCCGGGAGGGGGACAGGAGACACCCCAACAAAAGGGACTGAGGACGCAACGCATGCAACACAAATCCAGTAATTGTTAGGTGCTACCGCTATCATCAGCAGCAGCTACTGCTGCTGATGATGATCAGACTGCCGCTGCTGCTGCTGTTGCTGCTGCTGGAGGGTCTTGAGGCAGCCGCATAGTTCTACCTACTTGTATAATGGAGGTTTCCTGGGAAAGTTCCTTGCACGTGACCCATTGTTCCTCCGGGGTGCCCCCAGGGGGCCCCCTGCATTGACAAGGCATCCTGCGTGCCTGTCTTAAGCCAAGATCCCAATTCTTGCTCGTCTCCTTCTGTAGGGGCAGGAGGGAAGGAAGAAGAGACAGCATCTTGAGTGTCTAGTGAGGTGTCTTCTTGAGTAAGAGTATTTGCTGCTAGCTGTCTCCTTTGTGTCTCCTCCCTCGCTAGCTGCCCCTCACACACTGTCCCTTCACAGTAATGACGGATACACCGCAGCAGCAGCATGGCGGGGGCGTCTGCTGCACCCCATGTTGCTTCTCGTTGTACAATATCCGTTAGAAAGAAGGGGCCATCAGGGGCCCCCAAGGGACTAATAGGGGGGCACCCAGAGGGGCCCCCAGGCGGTACCCCCCAGGATGCAGCCGAGCCAAACTGAAGGGGCCCCACGCCTGTAACAGTAGAAGGGTCTCCAAATCCATCACTACCCAAGAAAGGAGACAGTAGACCTGAGGAGACAGCAGCAGCAGCAGCAACAGCAGCAACAGCAACAGGGGATAGAAAAGGACTGTATCCGTGCAACATTGAATGTTATGAATGTCTGTTGCTACGCCACAAGAAGGAGACAGTTGGTTGTTGTTAATAAAAGTGTCTCCTTTGCCTCTTTTGTCCCCTTTGTGTCCTTTGTCTCCTTTTACCTGGAAAGGTGAGCTCGAGTTCCTCAAGACAGATGCATGCATAAGAACGAATAGGTTGTGGTGCTGCTGCAGTGTTGCTGGCAGCAAGTGCATGCAGCAGCCCCACAAGTCTCTGCAGCCACTGAGGAGACACAAGGAGACAATTAATAGTTGTAGCTATAGATACCCATGTCTGTAGGGATAATAAACGTGATAAGACAGAGAAGGGACGAGGGAAGAATATTCCTGCATCTAGAGGAGACAGCGTCTCTTTTGTCTCTAAGCCACGAGGTAAAGGATAACCCCAAGATCTTTTGCTGCTCCTGCTGCTCCTGCTGCTGCTGCTGTTGCTGTTGCTGTTGCTGTTTTTCTTGCTGCTGCTGTTGGCAGCCGGAGCAGGGGGGTCAGGAGACGCAGATAAATCGCTACGGCTTGGAGGCGGACTACCAGGAGAAGAACTGTCTATGGAGGCACGAGAGGAAGTCACTTGCTGCTGCTGCTGCTGCTGCTGCTGTTCTTGTTGCTGCTGTTGTTGCTGCTGCAAACCCGAAAGAGGCTTTAAACTTCCTGATTGAGGAGGAGCAGCAGATGCACCCGTAAGGTCTGCTTCTGTTGCTGCTGCCAGTGCTGCAGCAGCTGCTGCTGCTGTTGCTTCTGCTGCATGCAGTGTATTCCCTCCTTCGTCCGTGTGCGGTTCAAGTGGCCCCTCTGTGGGGCCCCCGTCTGGGGGCCCCCCTCCCGTCTGTGGCTGGGTTCCCCCACCTGGTGCCCCCTGTTGCTGCTGTTGCTGTTGTTGTTGTGTTTGTTTGTCTTTCCCTTCTGCTGTCTCTCCTGCTGCACCTTTTCTCCGAACATTTCCTCCTCTTCCTCTCCCTTTAAATCTAAATGAACTACAATTACATACAACAGCATCTAATACAACAAATGCTGCATGCAACCTCTGTGTATCATACAAAAGATATTCGCAATTTGCCTCTAATGTCTGCAAAGCAGACAAACGAGATCTATCATTCTTTGCTAATACAATTGAACATAATAAATGATCTAATTGACCTCCACCCACAAAAGGGCCCCCAGGGGGGCCCCTCTGGTGGGAGCCCCCGGAGGGGCCCCCATTGGGACTGTTCTCAGGGAATCTCCTGGGTTGAAGTCCTTGGGCGACCCCAGCGGGGCCCACAGAAGAGGATAGTGCGAAATCAGGGGCCCCCGAATTATATACACCAGAGACACGTCTCGTGCAACTGGTCGAGGGGCGCCTCCCACCTATGGGACGGGGAACAACAGCCCTCTCTGTCTCGTACACACTGGGCTCGTAAAGGGGCCCGGGGCCCCCAGAGAGAGCGAAGGGGTTCATGGGCACTCAACAAGGTTCAGTCTCGAAGGTGTTGGGGGCCCCCGGGGGGCCCCAAAGACGTAGCTCTTTTGCTGCTATATGTGCCTATGGCAGCTCATTTGATGCAATTTTGGAAATAAAAATTTAAATAAATGTATTATATTTATCAAAGGATCGAAAAAATGCAAAAAGAAGAATGGATAATCACCAGCGCCAACACCTGCGCACGGGGCCCCTCCGCCGACACACACACACACCAGGACTCGGTCAAGGGCCCCTCTACCAAGGGGCCCACTTGGGGGGCCCCCCCAGGGGCCCTTTCGGTTTTCAGTTGATGTTATTCAGATGGGTTAATGCTTCACCTGAAGGGGTCCTGAATGCTAAACCCTAGACCGTAAACCGTAAACCCTAAACCCTAGACCGTCGGGCTATTGTGCGTATGGAAGTACGCCCTCTGGGTGTTTTGCTTCTTACTCTTGCTGTGGTCCCATGTTGTTATTGAGTTATTCAATTTATTTAGATGCTATTTATATTCTATTTTACCCATTTAAGGATAAAATAGGTGAGGATCGGCATCTAGGCTGTGAAGGGAGGGGCAAAGATAGAAGAGACGTCGAAGAGGAGAAGCAGCACACAACCACCAATAGAAGTCCGTCACTTTTTGGGGCTTGAAACGCATGCATGCACGCATGCATCCGTACATGCATGCATGCATACATGCATGCATGCGCTGGCTGCAGCAGCTGCTTTGGGGCTTCCCACTAATATAACAATATTCTCTACTACGTCTTATACTGCATGCAACAATGGAGGAGAAGGAGGAGAAGAAATCTTTTTTTAGTATTAAAGATATGTTATGTCCGGGGGTGTACAGACACCTCGAGTTGCATTGCCCTTATGATTCTTCTTCTTTTTCCTCATTTGAATCTTTTTTAAGTTTTCTCCTTAAACCCCCTCCTCTTATTTCTTTACGTGTTAATACACTCAGGTGTACAGACACCGCAGCAGCACTAAAGGAGGCAGAGGCATATACAGGACTAAAGGGATACATACACCCCAACTTCCCCGATCTACTCATCTTCCCTTGGCCGCACCCTGCTGCCTTAGCACCTGCTGCTGCAGCACCTGCTGCAGCATTAAGGGAGAAGGACAGAGGAGGTGCTCTTCCTGCTGCAGCTGCTGCTGCGGAGTCTTCATCTCCTGTATCCTCCTCTCTACAAGACGTTGAGCAGCTGCCTACCTCATCGGGGGGGCCCCCTTCTCCTAGCGAGGGGCCCCCCATGATACTTGTGGGGCCCCGTTGCGGGCAGTCTGTGCTGCGTGGCTCTCATGTATTTTGTCGGGGTGTATTGGCAGCAGAGAGGGGAATAAAAAAGGGTTTTACGGTGTCTGTATGGGTAGTGCCTCGTCCCTTTCGTTTAAGCAGCAGCAGTAGCAGCAGCAGTAGCAGCAGCAGCAGCAGCAGCAATGCAACAGCAGCAGATACAGCAGCAGGACCTTCTGCTGCTGCAACTGCTGCTGCTTCTGCTGCACGCATGCGCATCCTTTCTATCCTTAGGGGAGCATATATAGAAGAAGAGGATAAAGAAGAAATAAAGAAATGGGGTATTTGTTGCGGTAAAGGTATACTAGAGCAACCACTAAAAGATGTATTTAATATAGGGGAAGGAATTGCTATAAGAATGGAGGTGTACGTACACCCCAATAGACACAAAATAGATATACACACTGTCTTGTATATACACTACAAACAAGTCTTGCTGCTGTTTGGTTGTCTGCGTCTCTAGTCAGTGCTGCTGCTTGCATGCATGCATGCACGTGGAGTTGACGGGCAGTCGAACTTTATACGTGATGCGCAGCCCTTATAGTCATTTCTGCAGCAGCAGCCTCCTAGCAGCAGCAACAGCAACAGTAGCAGCAGTAGCAGTCTTTTAGCTGTCATTGCCTGCATGCGTGTCTGCTCATATATCCCATTAGTATATAAAATCGTATATATAATTTTTGTATATATAATTTTTGTACACATTTACTTATTTATTTATTTATTTAGTTATTTATTTGTTTATTTATGTGTGTGTCTGCTGCAGGTCTTGCAATTTATCAGGTTTACCTGTGTCCTTAATAGCGCAGCAGATTCCTTCTATGTTTGTTTCTTATGTATTGTCCCCTAAGGAAGGAGAGAGAATAATAGATATGTGTGCTGCTCCTGGTCATAAGACATCGCATATAGCAGCATTAATGAATAATAAAGGGTATATAGTAGCAGTAGAGAGGAGTGGTAAAAGAGCAAAAGAAACAAGGGAATTATTAGATAAACTTGGGGCTGGTATAGTAGAAGTAGTGCATGCAGATAGTACAAAAGCACAATGGATATGCTCCTTAGGTGCAGCAAATACTCTTAATGGTATATTCGATAGAGTATTAGCTGATGTACCTTGTAGCGGATTAGGACTAAGACCACGTCTTATAGGAGATGATATAGATATACATTCTCTTGCTGCTGTTGCTGCCTATCAAAGAAAATTCCTTCTTAGGGGGTGCAATTTCCTTAAAGAAAAAGGCATACTTGTATACTCTACTTGCTCAATTACATGGGCAGAGAATGAAGAAAATGTTCTATGGGCGACACAGCATCTCCCTCTAGTATTAACAACGCCTACACCCTTCTTCTACCCTCTGCAGCAGCAACAACAACAACAACAACAGCAGCAGCAGCAGCAGCAGCAGCAGCAAATACCCCAAATACGCACACAACGTTTCTGTCCAAGTGGACTGACTATCGGTTTTTTTATTGCAAAGTTCGAAAAAATAAATTCGAAAATTCTCACAGAGGAAGAGGTGGGATTAACATAAGACGAAGAGAGAGAGAGGGAGGAAGAGAGAGAGAGGGAGGAAGAGAGAGAGAGAGAGAGAGTCGTTCTTTTTTTGTTTCTTTCTTTCTTTTTCCCTCAGTATCTCTCTCTCTTTATTTCCATTACTCTCTTTCTTTAACTCCTTTTCTTCCTTCCTCTCACTTTTTGTCTATGTTCCATTTTCCCTTTTTCTCTCTCCGTGCACTTTTCTCAGGTGCATAACTATAAAAATTAACCTTTTGGTTCTATAAAAACTAAAAATGATCAATCTGCATTAAGAGGCTCAATCAGGAGAACCAGCAGCAGCTGCTGCTGCTCCTACTGCAGCTGCTGCTGCAGGCACAATTTTGCTGCTGGCTTCAAGGTCCAACCACGGCTTCCCTACGTCGCTATATACTGCCTGCACCTGCTGAATGCATGCACAGCGTTCGCTGGGGCTTTAGATGGCCCTCCTCGGGGTGTCTTGTTTTTTTAGTTAGAGACGAATCAGGATTGACAAAATAAATGCAGAGTGCATACAGCCCAGAGAAGGGCCATTGAACAAAGATGCACAAACAAACCCATGACAAAAAAAACTCCCTAAACACTAAACGCTGACGATGGACTGTGCCTATTTGCTGCTAAAGGCTGCTGTTAGACTGCTTCTGTGACCTTTGGAAGAGACGCAGCAATGGGGACTGTCTCCTCGAGGTGTTCCTGAGTCGCAATGCCTCTAAACTGCGCATAGGCTGCGCCAACTGCCACCATGGAGCAGAAGATGTGGATGCCGGTGAATACGATCCAGTAGATGCTGAAGAAGCTGAAGAAGACTGCGAGAACAGAGGCAATGGCGAGGAAGAAAGAGACGGTGAAGGATAACACCGTTAGACTCGCCAGGGTTTTCTGCATGCATGCAGGGAGGGTCACGAGAAAACCTAAAATGCTGCCAATAAGGGCAAAGGAATTCGTAGCAGTTATCAAAGAAAGCGCTGTGGGGTACGTAGGGCTGCTGGCGGGCTGTCCTGTTTGCGTCATTAGATAAACAGAGAGAGCTGCATACAACAGAGTCAATATACGAAGGCCCACGTTCCTCCTCTGCCCTGGGAACTCCAGTTTCTTCGGTACCACAGAACTTGACTCCATCTTGAGCTGTATATAGCAGACACTCGGGATAACAACAATTATTAAACTGGCGGGGTGCCTGTGAGCTAGCGACAGGGCGCAGAAGGCAAAGGACGAGGAACTCCTGAAAAACATCAAGGAAGGAGAAACCAAGAGAGTAAACAATACAATAGTAAAAAAGAATTAATAATAATTTAACTCTGGGTTTTATTTTTATGCACTGGGGTCTTATTCAACTTACTGGCGGTGACAACTGTAGTTCGGTTTTATCGTCTAACAAAACGCAGGTCACCCTCGATGCAGAGATGTGTGCGTAGAGCAGAGGAGTATTGCAGCCCAAAACAGAGAAATTGCAAGCAGAACAAAAATGAACAGCAAAATAAACTAAAGGTATTTCTATGTCTTAAACAAAGATGTGCAGCCATACACGAAATGCTGTAGCCCGCGAGCCAGCGAGGATGGACCGCTGCCGACAGCAGCAGCAGCAGCTCAGAGCGTCTGCTTGCTTATCTAACTAGCTCTTAGGCATACATCAAAGGAGTATTTAATTGCTCAGATGAATGCAGCATGCAATTTACTTAAAGTATTTGATGTTTTCCCTCAACAAATCACTTAACACTCGGCAACCCCCTTGCCCTTTATGCCCTCCAACTCGCCAATCCTCCTGCTAAAACACTCGGGAGCTTCAAGTTATATAGACATCGTAGATTCAAATACATATAACTGTATCACCATCCCCGATAATGTTTTGAAAACTATTCCAACATGGGGCCATGCTCACTACCCGGCTCACATGAGGCGCCCATACAGACACAGAAGGCATAGGGAGCCTCTCTCCCCCTATACTACTTTGGCTGCATACACGCGAGACAGCTAGGGAGCTACCTGCATGCAATACAGCTAGCAAGAAGCAAACAGACTCGCGCTACCCAGCCCTTGACGCCATTTGGTTCAAATCGTGTAAAGTCAATAGCAACAAAGAAATGCGACCCCTGCGGGTACAAGAAGCTGCCAATACCGCCAAGAAAAACGCAACAACTAACTATGTGGCCTGCAGGGGCTACAGCACCGCAATACAGCACATCATATCAGCAGCGCACAAATTCAACGGCATGGTAACACAGCCCCCAGGCAGCGTGCTAGCCCTATAGCTGGCGGTATTTTCAGCTGGTATGCGGTGGTAGACACCTAGTGTGTTGAAGGTGTATCTACAGTATGTTGGGGGCAAATGACGGGTACTTATGCCGCCGCTGCCGCCTCTCGGTAAGAATAAATAAGCCACCACCAAGTCCTATATATATTGGTCAAACAATATGGAGCTTTCGAACTTGAATATCGATTTAAGCACGCTTTTTTCTCCTCTCCCAAATCTTTCTGAAGATGCGAGCGGCTCCTTCAGCTGAAAGCCGCTGTTCTCTATCCGGCTCCAGGAGGCCCTGCACAAGAGTCCTCCACTCCGAAGAGATGCCTGTTGCCTGCAGGCGTTCTGCCAGTTCATCTTGAGTAATGGCCCCAGTAGTTATTCCTTCTCTGAATTCGCTGTCAAGTTCTTCTCCCGTGAACAGCTCAAATAATAGAACTCCTAGACTCCACATATCGTTCTTTTCATGCGTGAAGGCAGGCATATCTTGTCGGAAAGAAGCAAAAAAGTCGGCAACAAGCTTGGGATCAGCGTAGTGGGGGTCTAGGCTGTCTCTTCTGGTAAGGGCTTCTCCTATTTGCTTCAGTGTCTCCAGTCCCCCTAAGAGGACGGTGCCTTGCTGGTTAATGAAAAGGTTCCTCCAGGATAGCCCATTGTGACAGACTCCCGCTTGGTGGAGGTGGAGAGCCTGCAGCACGAGCCGAGTAGCTATGTAGGCTTTAGCCTGCAGCGCCTGGGGGGATCTCTGGTATTGCAAGGAGAATGCAAGAGGTAGCAAGTGCGACACGAGCCGTTCGTATACCTCAACCCGCTGAAATATCGTCATTCTTCCATCTCGATGGTTGGGGTCTGCCGTTACAAGGGCTCCAACGTGGTCAGCAATGAGCAGACCTCTCGTCGTCGTTCCACAGGATACACTGTCGTCTCCGCAGGCTAGCACGAGGGCTCTTGTTTCCATTGCAATTTCAACCCACCTATTAGTGACTTCTATTGACAGCTGCCTATCATCATCTGCTACAGCCAAATGCAGACGCAGGGTGACGAAACGGCCGCTCGCCTCGTCATACGCCTCCACATATAAACTTGATACACCCGAACCCACAATACGGTTTATCCGCACTGGATCTATAAAGGAGACGGGATTCACAGCCCTCCCCAGTGGCATCATGTTTCCCAGCTGCACCTCTAAACCCACAAGCTCACTGGACCGTCCCATTGTTAGGGTCTCTGCTACCGCAGCAGCAAGATCCCGCTCCTGAGGAGTTGGGAGGGAATCCACATTCTCAAATCCAACTCCTGAACAAACCTTTGTTGCAAGCTCCACCAAAAACCGACGGGCAGCAACTCCCTCTGGGGATGTGTCCGCCTCCTCCGTCCGGGGTAAATGCCACTCCGCAGCAGGAGCCATCCAATTCGCGTGGGGGAACTCACGATATCCAGACGTCTCCCTGTCTCCAAATCCTACTGGAGATTCATCAAATCCTAGAATGGACTCAGCACCATTCAGAGCTCCGACGGACTCCTGTCCTGCCCCGTATGCCGCGCCGGTAACAGAGTCTCGGCTGCGTAGAGGTGCTGGCTGCTTCTCATTACGCCTCTTTGTTTTGCCACCTGTAGGCATAGCTTCACCGGGTGTCTTTGTAGACACCTTGAGCACGTCATTCGCTCTGCGATGAGCTACGCCGACTGCCGTTAAGGTGAGCAGCAGAGTCAGGATGGCTGTCCACTTGCCTGACCATCTATGCCGGCTGGGTATGACTAAAGATGAAAGCGAAGAGTTGGATTCGCCACCTACAGGCAACTCAACAGAGCCTTGTTGCTTCCCTGTACCATGCAGCTCCAAGCCGCGATCGGGATGGGGAGGGACTCCCCCAAGCTGCCCCCACATTGCCTCGCCTTGAGTCTCGTGCATCGTCTATACTCTGAGGACCTGGCAGTATCTCTCAATCACTGGGAATAAGCAGTGGAGGGCAGCAACAGAGACAGCAGCAGCAGCGCAGGGTCGTGAGGTCACACGGGAGTCCGAAGTGAGCTGAGGACCCGTTCTAATGCGGCCTCCTGCATTCCCTAAACCTTCCCTACATATGCTTAAATATGCACCTTGCTTGTTATAAATTCAAAAAAGGAAGAGGCATTCTTCAGAAGGTCTGGGCTTCAGGCTGTGTCTTTTCGAACGAATTTAACGAGCCACAAGGCAACCGCTGGAATTCCCCGGAGAAGGCAACACAAGTGAGGAATGGTTGGATCAAATAACTGATTATTTTAAACATTCAAATTTCAACTTCGAATAAATAAATAGTGGCGAGATGCCGTGAACCCTGCAACAGAACAAGATGCGAGGGCGAGACAACGGGTTGCGGGGGGAGGGGCTGTTGGCCTCAACACGGAGAAAGTGATCGAGCGACAATCGATTTGAGGTTGAGACACCACAACTCGTGGGGATGCAATAATTATAAAGCAACACAACTCCATCGTCTTCGTCCGTATTTACGAGCCTATGTGGAAAATACAGGATAATCCCTCGTGAGAAACGCACTCCGTGCACGGGCATCTTTCGCTCCCGATGGAACTGAGCCCGTGCCAGTACCGGGTAAACGAAGGCCAAGAATAATCAATTGCACATTCAAGCCGGGAGCAAAAATGCCGAAGAGTAATATGCAGAAGCAGACGAAGGAACAAAGAATGGGACACGTCCAAACACCGTGCGATACCTTGGCGAATCACAGAAATCCCTAAGCAGAGCTCCCTCAAAATTAGTAGAGGACCACCAAGACCTGCAAAGACTCAAAGACAACATGAAATCCCAAAGTCATGTGGCGGATCCTTAGTTTAGCGGCGTCATTCGCACAGTGGCACACCTGCCACATGCTCAAACCAAGTTAAGCTGGAGCGAGGCGTCCTAGGCATGTCGAGGCAAGGGTATGTGGGTCAAGTACAACGTGCGGCGAGGATCCTGGACCTCAGCTAAAGACCCACCCTAGAGGCAGAGTGTTCTGCCAACCGTCGCGTACGGTGTGCCACTGACTCACCGTAGCACCAGATACGCAGTCCCGGAGGCGGGAAGATTGCAACTGGTAGCCCTAGCTATTAGAAACCAGCCACTATCTGCACCCTATATCCAGTAGGGTTAGCACCCCGTGACCAATAGGCGTTTCGGCTGTTGCATCGTCACTTCTCATGACTACACTGCTCAGAGCCTTGCGTTCACAGGCCGGCTCCACTGCAACTCGTTGTACTCCTTGGGTATCACCGAAGTCTTGCGTTGCAGACATATGCGCATGAAGTCAAAGACTGAATTAGAAATCCGTCGTATTACCATGCTACACGAGTTCTGTTTTGGATGTAGCAACGACGAGATAATCCTCTGCATAACCACCAGAGTTCTTCGCTCAAGGGAGGGAACCCTGCATGCAATTTCTGTCAAGCAGAAGAGTAGGCTGACGTGTAAACAGACAAAGCATCACGACAACCAGAGTCGCACTTGATCCCGTTTATGCCAATCTGTAGCACTTTTTCCAGTTAAGCAGCATAAAAGCACTGTAGCTTTGAAAGTAGCGGTCGCATGTGGTGTTTGCCTTAGTTGTTGCACCAAAAGTGGTTTGCTGCTTGCGTTCTACGCTGTAGACGCGGGAACGAGACTGTAGGGCAGCCTAACGCGCCTATATGCACTTCATATAGGCCATTCCGCTGATGGAAGATCCTTGCGTGCTTCACTCCCCACACCTACACTCAGATCCTTGCGTGCTTCACTCCCCACACCTACACTCAACGCGCGAACGCCAATAGGGACAGTTCTGCTGCTCTTAGCCGCTCCCCTCCTGCCGTTTCTGCGACATACGGTGCTCCTGCTGCTTTCGGTTGACTCCATCCCGATCAAATCACCATAATGTTGCAGAGCACTTACAAGCTCTCCCTCTGGCCAGCATATTTGTCGTCCCGGCAGCAGCACGCCCACAAGAACAATCGCTAAGTAGAATTCTTGATCCTATGCATACTGCCTTCATTCTACTACTACTGGGAAATAGACAACAGGGCGATAGGGCCAGCGTGTGGTGATCTTCCACCATAATGTTGCAGAGCACTTACAAGCTCTCCCTCTGGCCAGCATATTTGTCGTCCCGGTAGCAGCACGCCCACAGGAACAATCGCTAAGTAGACGCCTTTATCCTACGCATATTGCCTTCATTCTACTACTACTGGGGGATAGATAACACGGCTACACGGCTAGCGTGAGCGGTGATCTTCCTGATGTCATATCTAGATTTCCTAATGTATGCAGCTCGCTTTTGTAGAGTACATTCAGAATCAATGGAAAACACCCATATTCTCCAGATAATTACCTGAAAAAATATTTAGGAAAATTTCTGTTCAAATAGAGCAGACTTAGCAAAATATGTACTAGAGCAGAAAGTCACATCTCACTAGATGCGACGCTGTACCACACTCAGTATGGTCCCACAGAAAGGAAGTTCCTAAGACGGTGTGAGATCTCCACAGCAGAGATGCGTTTTTCTCTATTTAACTCTAATAGCTGGAGGACAAGATCTTTCCACGCAGACCGTACACCCGAATGCGCCAACTCATGTGCAGCTGTCCTTCTGCTGGTCTCGTCGAATTCACCATTCACAACCAAACTTTGAAAAGAGCGGCCAGTTAAAACTTCATAGAGGAGGGCACCCAGACTCCACATGTCGCTCTTGTCATTAGCCTTCACCGGAGAACCCCCTTCCCTGAAGTTCTTGAAATCCTTCCGGAGCTCCGGTTCTCCGTATACAGGGTCCAACTTAGCAGCTTTGGACAGCGGCTCTCCAAAAGAAGCAGCTGCATCCATCCCCGACAAAAAG
>NW_013563701.1:3314-3717 GCF_000499605.1 Eimeria maxima | reverse complement strand
ATATATATATATATTCGTACGTATACACGTATACGTATACATATATATATGTATATGTATATGTATATATTTTTTGTATAAATAAATAAATTAGTATAGTTAGGCTAAGGGCAATATATACATATATAATATTAATAAACTGCAAGAAAAAAGACATACATACATATATATTTATATGTTATACTAAATACGTAAACAAATACGTACATATACATATATTTATATGTACATATATATATGTGTATACCTACGTATATATAATATAATAAACTATATACATACACATATACATATACATATGCATATACATATATATATATATATACATATACATATACATATACATATACATATACATATACATATACATATACATATACATATACATATATACCCTAAACCC
>NW_013563701.1:1666-3214 GCF_000499605.1 Eimeria maxima | reverse complement strand
CCCTAAACCCTTAATAAATAAATAAATAAATAAATAAATAAATAAATAAAATAAATAAATAAATAAATAAATAAATAAATAAATAAAGGAAGGAAGAATACCTTTGGTATTTATATTGATTTCTTTGTTGTTGTTCTTGTTGTGTATAAGGAGAAAAAGGAGAAAAAAGTCTTTTTTGTTCTTTTTTTGTTGGTAAATAAAGGTTAATTCCCTCTATTAATGTACCTCTTATGTATTGTTTCTTATAATCTATATTATTAATTGAATAAATAGAAGAAAAAGGGGAAGAATAAGAAGAAAAAGGATATAAATAATATAATATATTCTTATTATATGTCTGCATACGTTTATTCAATATTATACACTGCCTATACACCCCAATATTATAAATATTATTTATTTTATTTATATAAAAAAGACGAACCTATAAGCAAATAAAACAATAAATATATTATATTTATTTATTTATTTTATTTATTTTATTTATTTATTTATTTATTTATTTATTTTATTTATTTTCTTGCGTTTATAGGGGAAAAAAAAAATATATAATAACCGAGCTGCCTATACACCTGAAATATATTTATGCATGCAATACGCACATTTATTATATTATTTATTTATTTATTTATTTATTTATATTAATTAAATAAATAAAAATAAACAAATATATATATAAATAAATAATAAATAAAATAAATAAAAAGAAATAAAAAAGGAAAAAAACAACAAATAAACAAATACACACACAACACAATAGCAGCAAGAGCAGCAGCAGCAGCAATAGGAGCAGCAGCAGCAGCAATAGGAGCAGCAGGAGCAGCAGCAGCAGCAGCAGCAGAGCAGTTTCAGCAGCCACAACAGGAGGAGCATGAGCAGCGGCAGCAGGAGCAGCAGGAGCAGCGGCTAGCAGTAGTAGGAGCAGCAAGAGCAGCAGCAAGGAGGACAGCAGCAGCAGCAGCAGGAGCAGCAGCTGCTGCTGCTGCTGCTAGCTGTGGCTGTATAATAGCCACGGCTGCTGCTCAAGACAATAGAGGAGAGATGAATAAATGCTGTTGCTGCTGCTGTTGCTGTTGCTGTTGCTGCTGTTGTTGCTGCTGTTATTGCTGCTCTTGTTGCTGCTGCTCCACCTGTTGTAGCTGCTCTGCATGCTGCTGCTACTGCTGCTGCTGCTGCTGCTGCTGCTGTTGTTCATTCTTGCTGCTGTTGTTGCAGTTGCTCTTGCTGCTGCTCCTCCTGCTGCTATTGTTGCTGTATTTGCTGCTTCTGTTGCTGCTGTTGTTGCAGCTGTACTTGCTGCTGCTGCTGCTGCTGCAGCTGTTCCTGCTGCTGCTGCCGCTGCTGCTGCTGCAGTGTGTGCATCCTATATCCAACTAAATAAACAAAATAAATAAATAAATAAATAAATAAATAAAATAAATAAATAAATAAATAAATACCTGTATAGGTAATTTATTAAATAATTTATCCTTATAAGAAGGAAATAATTTATTTAATGCACCTCCCCCCCCCATGGTGTATAAAAAAAAAAAAAAAAAAAAAAAAAAT
>NW_013563700.1:3149-3561 GCF_000499605.1 Eimeria maxima | reverse complement strand
TTTTTTTTTTTTTTTTTTTTTTTTTGTATGTAATATATACATTATAGATAGGACATAATATACATATATATATTTATTAATAAATAATAAATAAATAATAAATTAATAAATAATAATAAATAAATAATAAATAAATAATAATAAATATATTATTATTATTATTATATACAACATATAAAACATCTACTACGTAACAACAGGGATATTATACACAACAATGCATGCATGCATGCATGCATGCATGCATGCATGCATGAATAAATGCATTAATGCATGCATGCATACATGCATGCATGCATGCATGCATTTGTGCATGCATTAATGCATTAATGCATTAATGCATGCATGGATGGAAGGGGATGTGTGTTTGTTTTGGGGCTGCATGCATAATGTATCGATCTATTTATCTATG
>NW_013563699.1:93540-95941 GCF_000499605.1 Eimeria maxima | reverse complement strand
AAAAAAAAAAAAAAAAAAAAAAAAAGAAAAAGGAAAAAAAATGTTCTGCATAATATGCGCAAAAAAAAAGAAAAAATATTTCTTTGTTATATATTTATTTTTATTATAAATATTTAATTAAATATAATACATAAAAAATATATTTATTTATTTAATTTTATATATTTATTTATTTAATTATGTATATATTTATGTATTTATTTAATTACATATTTACTTAATTATATTTCTTTATAAGAAATACACCTATAGGCAGACAGCAGCAAACTGCAGCAGCACACCTACGGTGTACAAACAATTGTTTGCTGCTAGCTGCTGCTGCTGCTCCTACTATTAGCTGCTGCTGCTGCTGCTGCTGCTGCTGCTCCTGCTGTTGCTGCTGTTGTTGCTTCTATGTGCTGCTAGATGCATATCAATGGCTAACAATCTCACTAAACAAAATAAAACCTTGAACACTAAACCCTAAACCCTAAACCCTAAACCCTAAACCCTAAACCCTAAACCCTAAACCCTAAACCCTAAACCCTAGAGATGAGTCCCATAGTTGGGTAGAAGTGTTTATGAAAAGAAAGGCCCATCAATTAGCCATCAAAGAAAAAAAGGGTTTAGTAGGAAGAAGAGGGATTTATGTGTTCTTTGTCCCTCTATAAACCCTTTTAAACCCTTCTAAACCCTAAACCCTAAACCCTAAACCCTAAACCCTCGTTCCCCTCCTTTCCTCATAAAGAACGATTCCCTTCAACTTGAAGGTTAATTTAATGATGTAGGAGGGTTTATTACTAAGGTATTCTCCTTAGGGTTTACAAGAGTTTCTAACAATTTTCTAGGGTTTAGGGTTTAGGGTTTAGGGTTTATCCTAGGGTTTAGGGTTTAGGGTTTAGGGTTTATGGGTGTCTAATTACAGATTGTTTACCACATTGTTGGCATCTAGGCATAGTAGCATTACATTTACTACAAACAACATTAAATATAATTTTTTTATTAAGACCTAGACATGTATTTATTTCTTTTTTTATTATATTATATTTTATTTGTCTAGGGGGTATAGTACAACCAAAACATTGTTCTCTTCTATCTTGTTCATGTCCTCTACATATTAATTCAGACTCTAGAGGTATAAATACAACAGAGGGAGGAGGAGCTGCTGCTGCTGCTGCTGCTGCTGCTGCTGCTGAGGGTTTTGTAGGGAAGGGGGGAGGAAGAGGGGACGCAGGGATATATGTATTGTTATCTATAGCCTGGGGTACATACACCACATTATTATGTAATAATTGAGGGGGGCCCCCTACTACAAAACCCTCAAGAGAGCTCCTACGTGGCTCTGCATACATTATTTCCTGCTGCTGCTGCTGCTGTTGCTGCAGCTGTTGCTGCTGCTGGAAACCTGCCATGAAACCGCCAAACCACTCTCTTGCTGCTTCTCCCCATGTACGAGGGGGTACACGTCCGTACAGCTGAGGTGTATCGGTAGAAGTGGGGCCCACAACCAGACGTTTCTGTGCCCAGGGGCCCCCTGCATCCAAAGGAGGAGCAGCTGGAGGGGGGCCCCCTAACTCTACCGAAGGTGAATAAACATATTCCGGTGGTCCTGTTGCTGCTGCCTCTCCTCCTGCTGCTCCTGGTGGAGCTTCTCCTGGTGCAGGAGCTGGACCGTAGTACTCCCCCTGGGGAGCCAACTCAGGAGAAGCGACGCTGCCAGGAGGCGCAGGGTAAACAAATTGAGAAGGAATGACTCTGTCAACCTCCATTTTCAAACTTAAGAGGAAAAAGAAAAGAAAAAGAAGACGAAATCAAGAAGGACTGCAGTTCCTGCAGATTCAGTGGTATATGTAGCCAGTATCTCGTCTTTGCAAGACTGTTGAGCAAAAAAAAAAAATCTGCGCCTGCAGGTGGTAGAAATCGTCGAGTAATTGTCTTTATTAACAATTAAATATCCTCCTAATGCAAAAATAATCAAAATATATTCATTAAAACAAAGAAATATTCATGAAGATAAGGAAAATTTGAACGCGATGGACGGTGTGTGTGGGACGCGGCGGTAGAAACTTCGAGCTTCCTAGGCAATTTTATGGAGAAAGCTGGAAACTTCTATGATAAGTAATAAAACAAATAAAAAACAATTCAAAAGGAAAAGAAAAATCAAGAAAAGAAGTCTTCAATATCCTCTAAATGGCAGCAAACGTTCTTCGTGCTTTCCCTGGTGCACACATTGCAATTCCTCGATTGGCCCACAGGAGAGGAGATTTACAGGTCTTTTTTTGATGTATTTTCTTCTCTTTTTGATTTTATTCTATTAAATTATACTTTGTGTATTCATATGTCTTTGCATTATACAAAAATATTCACGGGAAATGCCTTTTTAGGCGCTTTTCCTCCTCCACACACTCGCTAACAGTCTGCA